>NC_065912.1:8353084-8661902 GCF_905147045.1 Nymphalis io
TTATTAAAAACTGTACTAATATAGCTGTATAAATAGTGATATGTATAAAGCATTTATTTAAATAAATTAACGGAAACTATGTACAGACATTTTTATAATGTTTAAAATTAAAATAAAAAAAAAAAACAAAATACACATAACAAAAGCTTGTCTTATAGCAGGCACTATTGCCTCTCTGCACCGCTAGACTCAGAAAAAAAACATATTTATTATATAATAAAAAAAATAGCTACTATTTTGTTGTGAATGAAATAGAATGTGAATCTAATTATTATAAGTTGAACATCTAAATACCCATCACTTTAGCTTCCAATCTACCATTTCATGGTAGTTAAGCCTTATCAATGTCAATTATGCTTACTTACTGCCAATAAATATCCTATAAGAACCATTGTTACTCCCTTTGCGTTCTTGATCACACTGATTAATTTATCATTTGGGAATATAGTATTAAGCGTTTGTTAATACTAATTATTATAATAAATGCTTCTAAACTTTCTCACTTCTGTATTTAAATGAAATTGATAGAACACGTAAACACGCAAGCTAGTTCGAAGTTCTAAAACTTCATTTTACATGTAATTAATTTGTGTTTATAATTTATCTCACGCTCGGTCTTAAGATTGGCAATTAACTACTTTTATCATCTTTAATTTTACTTTCGATGTTCCGATATACGTTCCGATATAGTCTATACTATCTCGCACAATGCCTACAACCAAATAAGCATGATATAATTGGTCATCATCTTGAATAATCTATTTTTTCGTAAAAAATGGCGTGTTAATTATCAGTGAAGTTATTATCGGAACGTCGAAAGCCTTATGGCTATATGGCTTTGCGCTCACTCGTCTTGACAGGTGCTACCTACTTAACACATATTCTATCGCTAAATAGCACTATAAAGTATCGTTGTGTTCTGTTTATAGCGTAAATTAGACAGTGTACTGGTGATGGACTTTGTGCGAGCTCGTCTGGGTAGATACCACACATTTATCAGATATTCTAACGCCAAACATCAATACTTAGTATTGTTGTGTTCTGGTTTAAAGGGTGAGTGAGCTCATGTCGATGACAAACATAAGGGACTTCTTCTCGGTCGTTTACTTCATTGCTGAAGGTCGTGTCCACTCTGATCTAGGGTCTGGGTCACGATCTCTGTGAATTTTCTCCAGTCCTTCCTGTCCTCAGCTTTCCTCAGGGCTGTGGTCACTTGGAGACCAGTGAGGCTGGTAACTTGGTCCGACCATCGTGTGGGGCAGCGGCCACTTGGTCGATTTCACACTCTGGTTTCCCTTCCAAACGTATAAATCTTTCGCTTTTCTTTACATAAGGGACATAATATCTCAGTTTCAATGTTTATTTACAGTGATGATCACTTATCATCAGGTCTGCCTATTCTATAAAAACAAAAGAAATCAATGATGTGATGAAAATTAAATGTCTAAGTCGCTTATATGAAATGCTCCCGTGATAGAAATACTCTATAGTAGTGTATGTATCTTATTCTTCAAATATTATTACATTTATATATATTTAAAGATAATTGTGTGTTGCTTTTTGTTTAAGTGCCAAGAATTCAGCTTGAAAGCTGAGCTCAAGTATCTAAGCTGTTTAAACCATGCACTTAGTGCTCTCGGTTAGCCTTTTAGCATTTTGAAGACTTAAGTAAATTTTATTTTTAATTATCTTCTCAGTTTGTTTTTTGTAAAAAAAAAGGCGGACGAGCAAATGGGCTGCCTAATGGTGAGTGGTCACCACCGCTCACTGGCATTGGTCACGTAAGAAAATTTAGAAAAAGGTGGTGGTGATAGGGCTTTTTGCTAAACCGTCATGGTTACCACGTATTATGCAGTCAAGGAACAATACTTCGTATTGTTGTTCCTCTTTAAAGGATAAGTTGACCAGCGTAACTACAGACACGAGGGACATAACGTCTTAATACACAAGATTGCACATTGGCTGTCTAAGGAATGGTAATATTTCTTAGACCACCAATGTCTTAGAAATATAAAAGAAGCGTGATCGTTTATCAACATGTGGCCCACTTGCCCACCAACCAACCTATTTTATATATAAAAAAGACTGTACAGATTATTACCTTCCGGTTTAACGGCAAAGACATCAACATAATTCCCCTGTGGAATTACAAATTAACCGTAACAGCCTGTGAATGTCCCACTGCTGGGCTAAAGGCCTCCTCTCCTCTTTTTGAGGAAAAGTTTTGGAGCTTATTCCACCACGCTGCTCCAATGCGGGTTGGTAGAATTCACATGTGGCAGAATTTCAGTGAAATTAGACACATGCAGGTTTCCTCACGATGTTTTCCTTCACCGTAAAGCACGAGATGAATTATAATCACAAAATTAAGCACATGAAAATTCAGAGGTGCTTGCCCGGGTTTGAACCCACGATCATCGGTTAAGATTCACGCGTTCTTACCACTGGGCCATCTCGGCTATTAAAAAAAATACCAAGCCACATTACAAATTAACCTGTAATTTAATTTCACAAAGCATTGCCCTTATCAGAATATCGTATGTAATCTTCGTTGTATACTAACATAATAATTATATAAAGTCTACAGTTGCGTCTATCATTTTTCGAATTAAATTAGAGTTCAACCACAGGAAATTCGATCATAATTAATATTGAAAATTTGTTAAACAAAAACGAATTTGGAAAAGTCAATTGGTTATACTTGACAAACTTAAGACTGAAAACAGCTAACTGCTAGCATATTACCAATTATTTTAATAACATGAAAATATTGTATAAAATTAACATTTATTCAATAATATTAAGATGCAGTTTCAGAAGCTGTCACCCCCTCGTCCTACTTTATCCCGGTCTCACCTGAGAATCGACTTCCGTAAAATCCGTTCTTAATGGACGCTTCTGTAGCTTAAGATATCTGACAAAGTTTAAGTTCATAAGTATTTTCGTTTGAGAAAATTTATGGCGATTGAATATTTTAGATAAATCTCGCAGACGTGAACCTGCCTGTTTAATAAATTTAAATTTATTTTAAATATATATTTCTGTGATTAAATCAATTCGATAATTGACTGTAGAATTTATATTAATATTTTTAATGAGGAAGTGACTGTGTCTGTCTATCACTACTAACTAAATCATTGAACTGATTTTGATCATATTTGTTGTGAAGAACGCTTAAAACCCAAGGAAGGATATAGACTACTTTTTATAACTGTCCTAAACCAAAAGAAAAGAAATAAATAAACTATTACATGTTACAAATCCGCGTATAAAAAATATACTATGCAAAACAAATATGTAAATAAAAAATATAATAGTAATAATAACAGAAAATCACTTAAATTGTTATATTTAATTGACAGTAGTAGAGTAATATTTATAACAACAAATGATATTATAACAAATTATTGCTTTTACATGCGGCCGAGCCTCACCGAGCTCTAATAATTATTTGTACTTCGTGAAAACACATTATTTAAATCGATTTTAGATAAAATTTTGCTGTTAAATTTTATCTAAATTCAATAATAAATATAAATCGTTAGAGCCTTAGTGAGATACATGAAATAAGTTTATATAAAATAATTGCTTATATTGTATATGTAACTGGGGGCCTTTTTTTTGGGCGCATCTGCCATTAAGGGAGGGGTTTGCCCATACTCGCCGCGCTGGGCAGGCGTGTTGGCGAGCGGAGTAGGGGGTAAGATGTTTGGGAGAGGCCTATGTTCAGCAGTGGACAACGATTGGCTGTTGATTGATTGATTGTATATGTATCAATTGTAAGATACTTCAATTAACGCAAAAAACACCCTAACGATCTATCAAGTAAACAGAGTTATACAATAATTAATTATAAGAACAGTTACAGAAAATACTCCAGGTATGTTTTAAAAAAAGGTTATAGTGTCGAGATAAACGAGAATTGATGTGTAAATAACAAATCAAACCCTGACGTCATCTGACGCTCAAAATCTTACGCTTACTCTGACGCTCGAAGTCTCGGTTAGTCCCTACCGTGTACCGAGCGCTAAGGTGTTTGAACGTTAAAATAAAACTGTTATTCATAACCATAAGAGTAGTTTCGTATTCATCGATTTATTTTATATCAAAACCTTGAACCAAAATGTCAAACCAAAAATTACATATCTGCTGATCGTAATATGTTTCAGGAACGTGCGTTCCACTAACCCTGTTGCAACATTGAGCTATAGGAAAATTGAGGTCAATCTCGATACATCGGCTGCAGCTATATTTAAGTTACGTATTATTAAATCTTAAATATATGATACGTGGAAGAAAAGAAATCCAACAAGAGATTTAATTATTTTACCTAATGGTAAGAGGTCATCATACATATTGTCAGTGTAAGAAAAATTAACCATAATAATATTTCATCGTCAATACGCTTACAATGTGAAATACCCTTCAAACCGAAATACAAGGTTGATAAGTAAATATTCTTACCTTGTTTTACTATCTTGCTGTTTTAGTAGCTAATTATAACGCTGCAAAATTTCTATTCCGGAAATGCCAAGTAAAAAGTTATTGTGTTTTTTCTAGAAATTTGTTGATTCAAAATAAAGGTTTTTACCAGAGGTACTTATGACTTATACCAGAGTTAATTATCCGAAAAATCAGTGGCCCTTGCCCAAATTGCTTTTTTGCTGAATTTTCATATGCTTAATTTATAATTCACCTCGTGAGGTAACCTGCACGTGTCTAATTTTACTGAAATTCTGCCACATGCCACCAACCCGCATTGGAGCAGCGTGGAGGAATAATATCCAAACCTTCTCTTCATAAGCTGTTACTTTGATACCTCCCCGATATCAATCATTCATAATTAAAAAAATATATATTTTTATAGCTTCCAAATCATAAAAGCGAATATATGAGCTGACTTAAACAGCATCTAAAACTTGGTAATGTATTGGCTTCGTGACCGATTCCGTCACGGCGACTATTTTTAAGAGACTAGCCAAAAATGCAGGGCATGTTATAGTGCACAAGGGTAAAGAGTCCAGGCTCAAGATCCACTTTATACGGTTCCAAGGGACAGGCATAGGAGTAACATACTTCCAACTCCCATACCCCGGGGTACAACTGAATCTATTAGACCGATCAGATGTGACATAATTAATTTATAAACATAAAAGGAACGGTTTTAATTAAGTAATATGTACAGTATTACCGGTCTAATTAAGTTTCACGTTGCAATGGAAAAAGGCAATCTCAGTACCCTTGGATTAGCAATATAAAATAGTGTCTCCTGTTAAGCCTCTCCTAAGCCTTGTTATTTTAAGGTCAGGAGACAATATGACGCCATAATTTCCTTGAAACTTTCATGCCCTTGATAGGCTATGTAACGATTTCCTTATCTATACATAAAATATAATAGTCGCAGAGAAAACTGTTTACATGAAGTATTCTTTGAAGGTCATTTGTAGGGGAGTTGTTTTGTTAGTCTAAAATATTGTTCTTTATTTATTAGTGTGCTTATAATAATAATAATTATTTGTTTCAGATTTAAAAAAATCACAGTAACAGCCTGTGTATGTTCCACTGCTGGGATAAAGCTCTCCCTTTTTGAGCAGAAGGTATGGAGCTTATTCCACCACGTTGCTCCAATGCGGGTTGGTGAAATACACATGTGGCAGAATTTCAGTGGAATTGGACACATGCAGGTTTCCTCACGATATTTTCCTTCGCCATATAGCACGAGATGAATTGTAATCACAAATTTAGCACATGAAATTCAGTGGTGCTTGCCCGGGTTTGAACCCACGATCATCGGTTAAGATTCACGCGTTCTTACCACTGGGCCAACTCGGCTAAAGAAAAAACAAATATAAAAAATAAATACATATGCGTCACATAATTCTCACAGCCGCAAAGGAGGATGTCATTAAGAAAATGTAGGTGAATATATACTATATATATATAGTATATACTATATATATATAGGGTAGGGTATATACTTATATAATAAAATATATGTTATTTTGTTATACCATTCTGTGTGTATAGTGTATTTGTGTGTCTGTATTGTGATACTAAACCGTTTATGTTTGTATTTTTTTATTTAGTTATTACACTGGATTAAATAAAACGAAACCTTCTCCTCAAAAGGGAGAGGAGGCCTTAGCCCAGCAGTGGGACATTAACAGGCTGTTACTGTACTGTACTGTACTGGATTAAATAAAACGAACTGGACATAAAAAAAAAAACTAGCAATATTAATAGGTATATAAGTTAAGGTTGTTGATTAATAATATTTATATGTGAAGGCAATTATATCTATAAAAATGTATTTATCTATTTTTCATTCAACCTGATTTGAAGCAAATCGTTTAATTAAACGATAATATGCCTACAAAAGTATTAACATATAGTTATTCACAAAATTTATTTATATATTTGTCAACACCAACAATTAGTACAATTGAAAGGACCTCCAGACCGATTTCGGCCACGGCGGCCAATCTCAAGAGAGATTAGCCAACTACGTAGGACATATTATAGTGCACAAGTGTGTGCGCAAACACAGGTGCACTTTTTATTTCCTAACTGTCATAATCCGATGGGACGGCAATCCGACACGACCGAAAAAAATTCAGGCGCAGGACCAACGGCTTTACGTGTTTTCCGAGGCACGGGAGTGTACACACTTCCAACTTCCAGACTCCGGGCTGCTACTGAGAATTTTCTGACAGAAAAACCTAATAACTTTTTATTGGCCCGACGTGGGAATTGAACCCAGAACCTCCGGGTCTGCAGTCTTACATCAAGCCACTAGACCAATGAGGCAGTCAGTACAACTGAATATACATCATAAATCACAAGTTAACATAAGTATTTATCTACTACATTTTTACAGGTGCTATAAATAGTAATATATTCTAAAAAATACATTTATTTATTTAACAATACAATCTCGCTAATAACAGTTAAGTGGAACTACAAAAACCACGAAAGTTTATTTTGAGTGCCTTCCCGTCTATGTTTTTACATACAATATAAACTAGAACTGTTTTAAGCAAATCATCTTCAACTTATACTTAATTATTTTTGGTTATTTCTCGTCTTGTTTTCTTATCTAAACTATTTATTAAGCGAGGAATCATGTAACTGTTGCGCTGTCTGTATTTATTATTAGCTGAAATAGTTACTATTTTTTGTTGTCATCCAACGGGTTTTTATATTTTAAAATATCAACAAAAGTAGATGTATGTTTATATTAATATTCTAACGTAAATTCAAAATATTTTTGAAGTTAAAACTTAGTTAAAACCTTGTAACGGTCAATTGAATCTATAGATTTGTTATCCTTGAAACATAGGACACCATGCACGTCCTTGGTAAGTCACGGGCCGAGCGCGGCCATTCACCTCCTTATTGATTTTATAGTTCCAAGTCATAGATTATAAATATAAAACAAGGTACAATTTAAATAAATAATTTAATTTCCAATAGTTCGATTTACAAAAATTTTGAATGGAGTTTAATATTCGATTTTCAAACCCGTTTTTTTAAAAGTTCGGGTTCGGGCATTTTTTGTTAAGGTTTTAAAAAATATTAGTGACGTTTTTTAATAAGGGATAATATAACATATATACCATTTGAATTCGAACCTATTCAGTATACTGAGGAGTGAAATCTTTTTATAAAGCCAAGTTTGTTTGTTTGAAGCCACAATACTGTAACTTCCAGTCTTAATTGAAAAATGTTAGTGCATTAAGTTTTTATGTACAATTTAAATGGCCAATTTATTGAAAACGGTTATAGTCTGCATAACATCACGATGCCCACGCAGATATTATATCAGCAAGCGTGGGTACCAAATTAGACAAATATTTTTCACAGTTAATATAAACCATTTTTCTTCAAGCGCAGCCATAGCTATAAAATTAAGGATCAATAAATAAAATATATGCCAAAATTGTAACTGGTGTATTGGAACGGTGACGTATGTATATAGACATTTATAATAACAGTAACAGCCTGTGAATGTCCCACTGCTATGCTAAGGCCCTCTCCCTTTTTTTGAGGAGAAGATTTGGAACTTATTCCACCACGCTGCTCCAATGCGGGTTGGTTGAATACACATGTGGCAGAATTTCGGTGAAATTAGACACATGCAGGTTTTCTCACGATGTTTTCCTTCACCGTCAAGCACAAGATGAATTATAAAATTCAGTGGTGCTTGCCCGGGCTTGAACCCACTATTATCGGTTAAGATTCACGCGTTCTTACCACTGGGCCATCTTGGCTTTTATATAGACATTTACGGATTAATATTTTTTGACGTCTATCCGTTAGGATGGGTGCGACGGACAAAGAAGGTTATATTCCCTTCGGTGACAGATGTCAAAGATTGTTAAATGAATTTTCTGTCACAGATCAAATATCATAGCTGTAAAAAAAACTGTAGCAATCTATAAAAATGATAAAGGAAACGTGGTGCAACCAATTCAACTTGGAGACTTTTTTGTGTTTGTAGTAGTGCACTATTAGCAGGTAAATAACGACTGCTTTTAATAAAAAAAATTTTGTAGATACTTAATAAAATACATATTAAATGTAATTTTTATTCATGAATTTCTTTAACTCGACATATTTTAGTCATCCTCAACTTTGTTTTCATTCCAAAATCACGAATCTTAATGATAATTCGTTCTGATAAATAATACGAAGACCTCGTTTCTTCCCTAAAATTACTATTGCTCTTTATCTGTTTTGTCTATTTTATATAATAATAATTTCTCTATGACTAAGTTATGGCATTATGTTCCTTATTACACCATTCATATTCATTGCGATATTTTACTTTCTCCCATATATTTTATTATGAACTACTTAGCACTGGCACTTTTACTTATACGAGAGTTCGAGACACGTGGTTACTAGTGTGAACTGGTTTATTTTCGTTAAGTCACATGTGTATTACACTTGGCCAAATTGTCTTCAAGCTCATTTATCTGTAGTGTTTTACAACATGATTTTTAATACCCAAAATTAGCATATTTCTAGGCTTGCTTCTCTCTTTTTTAGATTTTCAGATATAATTGTAAAGGAGCACTGTTAAGTTGAACATTTAACATTATTCTACCGCAAAACAGCAATACTTGATATTGTTGTGTTCCGGTTTGAAGGGTGAGTGAGCCAGTGTAATTACAGGCACAAGGGACATAAAATCTTAGTTCCCAAGGTTGGTGGCGCATTGGATATGTAAGCGATGGTTGACATTTCTTACAATGCTAATGTCTAAGAGCGTTGGTGACCACTTACCATCAGGTGGCCCATATGCTCGTCCGCCTTCCTATTCTATAAAAAAAAAAAAAAACATGTTTCTTAGTGTTTGTTACTAGATGGCGTTGATTAATTTTTTGAAATTTCTGAATCACGCTGTCTAAGTTTTTTGTAAATAGTACGTATGCGTTATGACAATGTTTGATCAATTTTATTTAAGTTTCGTGAACAGTGAAATATTTATTTCGTTCATCAGTTGACTCCTCCGATTACTTCGGGACTAAACAAACACATTGCGATCAAACCTTCATGTGTGGAATAAAAATCTTCCACATATATGTCCACCAAACCGTGAGACAGCGTGGAGTAGCAAGCTGCAAACTTTTTACTCAAAAAAGGAGAAGAGTCAGCCCAGAGGGACTTACAGTTAATACAGCTCGTATATAAAAGAAGTATCATGACAATTTCAAATAACATTACTGAAAAAAGTGTCAATAAATTGTTACGTTTGTGTACTCTTTGTCCGATGACCCAGTTCCAGCCTGCCAGGCACGGATTACAGGTATTGCCTATCCTATATCAGTGCCTCGAGTTTATGTGTCGCTTTGTGGACTTCATTAATATCAATACACAATGAGAAAGCAGGCGGAATTAGATGGACTATTTGTCGTTGAATTACTGTATTGTTTGCTTTAAGACTATGTCATCATTCGTTTATTGTTTTATGTAGGACAATACATCTATTTTTTCTTTGTATTGGTCTTTATGTATTAGAAAACTTAGGTTTTAGTTAGTTTGACGGGCCGGTTGACGTGGTTGGTAGATACTTACCTTTCACGCTGAAGTTTGTGGGTTCGATTCCCACCCAGGACAGACATTTGTGTGTATGAACATGTCTGTTTGTCCTGAGTCCGGGTGTAGTTATCTATATAAGTATGTATTTACAAAAGATAAGTAATATATGTAGTATATCAGTTGTCTGGTTTCCTCCACAAACTCTGCTTAGACTGGGGTCAGATATCCGTGTGTAAATAATGTCTTAGGATATTATTAGTTAATCTTGGCTCTTGGGCTCAATAAAGTCAAATTTTAAGATCGAATTTTAGAACATCATAAATGATGTAATGCTTATATGAACCGCTTCTGACGCGAAAATTTAGTATTCACGTATTATTAAAGTATCGACAAACTATTTTTTCTGTAGAATTTTAACTAGATTTTCTGTGAGAAAGTGCAAAATATAAATAAAACTTACAATTTTTTCTTTATAGAATAGGAAGGCGGACGAGCATATGGGCCACCTGATGGTAAGTGGTCACCAACGCCCATAGACATTGGCATTGTAAGAGATGTTAACTATCGCTTACATCACCAATGCGCCACCAACCTTGGGAACTAAGATGTTATGTCCCTTGTGCCTGTAATTACACTGGCTCACTCACCTTTCAAACCGGAACACAACAATACCAAGTAGTAATATTTTGCGGTAGAATATCTGATGAGTGATGAGATATGACTTTATCCCGAGAAACGAAAACGATTCCTGTGTTAAGTCAAGAAACAAAACGCAAAGGAAGCTATGAGCAATGTAGCCCGTACAAATTATGCATGCTATACAAACTAGCGCAAACTAGTGACTTTCTCGTTAGCACAAACAAATACAACTCTAATTGACTATCATGGAATTTCATCATGAAATGTTTCGGAGTTACAGTAAAAAGTTGAGCCAAATATACAAAAAATAAATGAAAATCATAAAGTATTTAGAATCCAAAGACTTTAACCTAAATTCAATATATCCAAATATAATTAAAGTTTAAATTTTAGTTGAACCCAGTTGAAATTAACGTAAGTTTTTAGTACTGGAAACTGACCGACTTTTTGTACTAAATTTTCTGTATAGTGTTAGAAATATTCAGGCGCTTTTCTCGTTGTAATATATATGTATGAATAATGTATTGCTTATATCTTTCATTTAGCTCCCAATACAGACTTGCTACGAGTGAACTTTAAAGTTTTTCTGGATATTTCTGATGTGAAACACCTGTGAAGCGCCTTAATAAGATCATATCGCGTGCCGTGACGGTAGGCGGCGTGATACTATCTCATAAAGGCATTCCTCTTCGCCGCCGTTCTCTACTTGTACCCATGACATATACATGTGATAAAATACTACATCATGACACTGAGTGTCAAAGTGACTGCGACGTAAGTATATCCGTGACACATAAATAATGTCCTCCAGACCAATTTCGGCCACGGCGGCCAATCTCGAGAGAGATTAACTAACTGCGCAGGAGATATTATAGTGCACAAGTGTGTGCGCAAACACAGGTGCACTCTCTATTCAAACTCTCATAATCCGATGGAACGGCAAACCGACACGACCGGAAAGAGTTCAGGCGCAGAACCAACGGCTTTACGTGCTTTCCGAGGCACGGGAGAGTAAACACTTCCAACTTTCGGACTCCAGGCTGCTACTGAGAATTTTCTGACAGAAAAACCCAATAACTTTTTACTGGCCCGACCTGGGAATTGAACCCAGGACCTCCAGGTCTGCGGCCTTACATCAAGCCATTAGACCAACGAGGCAGTCAGTCCGTAACACATACATGTGACACTGGGTGTCAAAGTGACAGTGACATAAGTATATCCGTGACACATACATGTGACACTGGGTGTCAAAGTGACTGCGACATAAGTATATCCGTGACACATACATGTGACACTGGGTGTCAAAGTGACTGTGACATAAGTATATCCGTGACACATACATGTGACACTGGGTGTCAAAGTGACTGTGACATAAGCATATCCGTGACACAGACATGTGACACTGGGTTTCAAAGTGACTGCGACATAAGTATATCCGTGACAAATACATGTGACACTGGGTGTCAAAGTGACTGCGACATAAGTATATCCGTGACACATACATGTGACACTGGGTGTCAAAGTGACTGCGACATAAGTATATCCGTGACACATACATGTGACACTGGGTGTCAAAGTGACTGTGACATAAGTATATCCGTGCGCATACATGTGATACTGGATGTCAAAGTGACTGCGACATAAGTGTACCCGTGACACAAACATGTGACAAAATACTAGATCGTGACACTAGGTGTCACAGTGACTGTAACATACATGGCTGTCAAAAATATTTTTATTTTATTAATGAAATCTAATTGTTATCTTCTTTGTAACAGTAACAGCCTGTAAATGCCCCACTGCTGGGCAAAGGCCTCCTCTCCTTTTTTGAGTAGAAGGTTTGGAGCTTATTCCACCACGCTGCTCCAATGCGGGTTGGTGGAATACACATGTGGCAGAATTTCGATGAAATTAGACACATGCTTCCTCACGATGTTTTCCTTCACCGAAACGACCGTGGGTTTAAGCCCGGGCAAGCACCTCTGAATTTTCATTTGCTTAATTTGTATTTATAATTCATCTCGTGCCCGGCGGTAAAAACATCCTGAAACCTATATGTGGCCTGTGAAAATCTGCCACATGTTCCCACCAACCGTAATCGGACTAGCATGATAGAGTAAGCTCAAATTTTCTCAAAATGAAAGGCCTTAACCCAGCAATGGGATATTTACAGGCTATTACTTCTAGTTTGAGTATCAATGTATATGTTACACTTTTGATAGCTTTCCCTTTAGCTGTTTTGCTCTCCAACTACATTGACAAAAGCTGTATAAACAACGTGAATACGGAAAAACAAAAAACACTTACTAGTGTCTCTTTACATTATTAGCAGGTTGTAGCATTATTAGGAAAATTTTGATGTAAAATGTTTAGTAAATTGTTATTTTATTAGATACTCTAACTTTTATATTTGTAAAATAATTTCTTCCGAGGGTGGCGATTATAATTTCAAAACACCAATTTTCTGACACACAGTTTTATTTTTAAATTATTTCACACATAATTCATACTTTATTAAATCACAATACAATTATAACACGGTTTTCTCTCACAATTATTAGCCCTTAATTAAATCGCTATTACACCTTATGAATGTCACGACTAAGTTGCCTTCGGGCAGCGTAAGGACAAATACTCGAAATACGTTTGGGACCCTTTTTTACACTCTTTATTTTATACATAAAAATGTGGGTACTTCGTAATTTCTTACATATCAAACAACCATAGTTATTACAAGCTCACCATCTACATGCCGATCCAGGTCAGACCAAGGGCTCCGATCTCAGGCACTATAACATATGTACATAACAAATAATTCCCGTCTAGATATAATTACTAAAACATGTTTCACATTTCTCCACATTTGCTATATATAGCTTAAAGCGCTGTTGAATTATTTGGTTTATTTGCAAAGCGCTTGTTTCGAGCAATATCTCAGCGACTTGTGAAATATGAAGCATTATTAATGCTTTTATTACTAGCGACTGGTTCAAACGGGTTATTGTATTATAGCACATATCACAAGTAATATTTTATTGTTTTTCATTTTAGATATATAAAATGTAGTGGCTATATATATGCTACTAGATCCTTGGTTGTAAACCCCAGGTTGGGCCAAAAAAAAGTTATTGGGTTTTTCTGTCGAAAAATTTTCAGTAGCATCACGGAGTTTGGAAGTTGGAAGAATTACACCACCGTGCCTCGGAAAACACGTAAGGCCTTCTGTCCTGCGCCTAAACTCTTCCGGTCATATAGAATTTGCCGTCCCATTGGATTATGAGAGGGACGAAATAGAGTTGGCATCATTTCTATAGTTGTGATAGAATTTAGGAGTTTTATGTATGTTTATATTTAGAGGCAGCAGCGCATTACATTTTTAACAATTTCTTAGATCCATTTTAATTGTTCTTTAAATTTTGTCACATTTTGTCGGCTTAAGGTAGTTCTTTTAAGTCTTGCGTTATACACTAAAATCATTTGAATACATTTACCAAGCGGTTATTGTTACATATGTCCGAAAAAAAATAGCCGTAATGAAAGCAAAAATATAATACATCTAACTTGTAACAAATCATTTTATATTTATAAAAAACAAGTTTTCGCCCACGGCTTCGCCCTCATTTAAAACGTAGCCTATATCGTTTCTTGGGTTTCAAACTTTATACTAATTTTTATCAAAATTGGTTCAGTTGTTTAGCCACTAAAGCGTAGACAGACAGACTTTCGCGTTTATAATATTAGTACATATACGATAACTCTTTATTATATTGTCGTTTTTTTACAATTTAGTAATGAATAATTTATTTGAAAAGTTTATAAGGTCACAAAGCCGTTACAGCTTAAGACATCATTTAAATCAGGGACTTACTTCTTTTTACGTTTAAAAGGTAAAAGAATATTATAATTTATGAGCTGTCTGGCTAAGACTTTGTTTGCGTGCGACTTGGGTATCGAGATACTGTTTTAACTAACCTTTAAAACTTTTCTTGACAAATTGACTTGGAAATTGTTATCTAACAAATAATATAAAGCTTATGTTATTAAGAGCAAAATTGCTAATCTTTTATTTGATTTTGCGTGGAATTCAGTTCAACAGCACTATTCAGTAAAAAATCACTTCATTACTCATCCGTGAAATGTTGACAATAAGTGATATACTATTTTGATGCGTGTAATCTTGAAATGTTATGATTATTATGATCAATGCCAGACTCACTGACATTTCGTTTTTGCGGTGAGTTTCGAGTTTGGTCTTACACAACTCTCTGTGCTACTACTACTACTAACTACTCTGTGTAGCCTACAGAGTTTTGTAAACGGATAAGAATTCGTATGCATTATGACGAGCCGGTTGGCGTGGTTGGTAGAACACTTGCCTTTCACGCCGAAGGTTGTGGGTTCGATTCCCACCCAGGACAGACATTTGTGTGCATGAACATATCTGTTTGTCCTGAGTCTGGGTGTAATTATCTATATAAGTATGTATTTACAAAAAGAAAAGTAGTATATGTAGTATATCAGTTGTCTGGTTTCCATAGCACAAGCTTTGTACAAGCTTAATTTGGGATCAGATGGCCGTGTGTGAAAAATGTCCCAGGATATTATTATTATATTTTCAAGGGTTGGGTTTGTTTGAAAACACATAAAAATAAAATTATCTCGATTGAAAAAAACACGGAATGTCCTTTAATCTTTACTTTTATTGATTCTCCTAATGGTATAGTTTATAGAGACAAAACCTAATATAACGGGATAATTAATTAGGAACTTTTTTTAAGCATTTTGTTTGATACAGACATACAGTTTTGAGCATATTTCTCTGTTCTCTGTTACCATATTTTCGATCCATGCTCACTTCATAAGTTCAATTGCTTGTGTAATTAATAATAAACCTATAGAATTTGCAGATGTATTTTGTAATGGAGGTTGACAGGTTATATTCGTTATTGAAACGTATATAGAAGATCAACCTTTCGATTGGTACATATCTAAGTTTAATTTAAGACTTAGATATATTCATTTCAGCCGTAACATTATAGCTATTCTTATATAAAGTAACAGCCTTTTAATGTCCCACTGCTGGGCTAAGGCCTCCTCTTCCTCTTGAGTAGAAGGTTTGAAGCTTATTCCACCTTATGTTTTCATTCGCCGTTAAGCACGAGTTATATTAAACACAAATTAAGCTCATGAAAATTCAATAGTGCTTGCCCGGTTTGAACCCACGATCATCGGTTAAGATTGACGCTTTCTAACCACTAGGCCATCTCGGCTTTTTCTTTCTATATTCTTGTACAGAAATAATGATTATTATCAGATGTAATATCAAACTGGACAGTTTACTTATTGTATTGTCAGAAACACAATAAAGATAGAATCTAGTGTAATGACATGATCGAATTATATCCGTATGGGAACCGACGCTGGCAACAAAGAAAACTGGTCCTATGCGAGCCGGACTCGCGTGATATGGGTTCCGTGCTATTTTCTTTGTATTTATTTTATTTAAAATAGGAAGAGAGAATGGCAAACGAGCCACCTAATGATACGTGGTTACTATCAAACCAGAACATAACTAGGTATTGATGTTTGTCAGTAGAATATGTGAAGACGGGCTTGCACAAAACCCATCATTAGCATATATATATATATATATATATATATATATATATATATATATATATATATATATATATATATATTGTATATAATATATAAAGACAGCGGAATCTTATCTACAATTAGTATTAACATACTTAATGATGGTATATATATATGTATTTCAATCATGAGTAAGCTTATATATTCTGTATCTTTTCTAAACCTTATGCTTTTTGTACGCTCCATTTTTTAGATATATTATTTGATATAACTTAAGCTCTAACGACATATCTCTAACGACATCCAATGAGTAGATTAAAACAGTTCAATCAATTTTTATTAGTTATACTGTTTCATCAATATCTATGCCACTTAGTGATAAGTGGCATAGATTTATAGAAGTTCTGAAGGATTACGAGAGATCATAAGATCATTTTTTTTTTTTTTTTTTATAGAAAAGGAAGGCGGACGAGCATATGGGCCACCTGATGGTAAGTGGTCACCAACGCTCTTAGACATTGGCATTGTAAGAAATGTCAACCATCGCTTACATATCCAATGCGCCACCAACCTTGGGAACTAAGATGTTATGTCCCTTGTGCCTGTAATTACACTGGCTCACTCACCCTTCAAACCGGAACACAACAATATCAAGTATTGCTGTTTTGCGGTAGAATATCTGATGAGTGGGTGGTACCTACCCAGACGAGCTTGCACAAAGCCCTACCACCAGAAAATACTAATCTAATATAATCATTAAGTATACTCGTATAAATCTAAAAGTATCAAGTGGTCTTATAATACATTACGTTAACTAATTGTAGTTGAATGAATGAATATGAATCCTATCATAATTTCTAATTAAAAAAACTCGTACGAACTCGATATCCCACGAGATATTTCAATATTCATTATCTACGGATTAGTATGGGTATTCGATCTGTCTGGCATTTATTACCGTGGAAGGACAGATTGTCTATCTACCGCCTTATAATAAACGTTTTGTTAATATCATTGTTAGTGAAATTTATGGGTATAATAAAATCGAGATGACGCAGAATTTCCTTTGTCGTTAAGCCCGACGACAGACACCGAAATTTTTGAGAATGTAAAACAAAATATATTTTGTCTGTATTTAGTAATACTTACCTATTACTTACATCGAGTACTTATGTGTACATTAATAAAAATTAAAAATATCGACAGTACAAATCAAAGAACGTGGACTTGTTTAAATTAATGCGTGGAATGGTGACAAGGATGGTAGGATCATAAAGCATTCCTCGTTCAGTCGCATTTCCGCGTCTTAAATTCGTAGTTGTATTTAGACTAATATGGTTTGAAGTATGTATATTATTATTGAATTGTCTCGTTAGTGTATTAGCGATTCACGATGGCGTTGTTGGTTTTTTTTTTACCATAAACAATTTCGTAGTAACATACATGACAGTCTGGTAATGGCAGATGACCTTGATTTAAAAAGTAAAGCCATTGGACATGAAATTGATCCATTGATCCATTGTCCAATTGTCGTTCTATCGAATTATGAGAGTGACAGAATATTGGTTCAATTTCTAAGCCAAGTTTCTTTTAGCTTTTTATTTATAAAAATGCATTTATATACATTTTGGAATATTCTTTTGCCGATATTTATTGGACTTGTACTAAAATCAGTTGAATAATATAAATTTTATTTGCATTCTTTCGTTTTACGTACGAACGAAATATTAAATTTACTAAAAAACTTTTTCATTGTACATAATGATAATACACAAAACTTATATACTATATTAAGAAGTATTTCATGATATCAAGCGTTTAGCTAATAAATTACTGAACACATTAAAGAATCGATTTTTAAATAAAGTAAAAGGAAATATTCAGGAAAATAATTATTACTCAAATTTATGGGCTGTGATAACGAGCAAAGCTTTGCCATAAAATTAACATAGAGGAAGGAAAAGAATGTCATTTTACATTTGAATGGGCCCTATTAAATTTTTCTGGTGAAAACGGTTTGTGGAACAGGAAAAGGTTAATTATACGCACCGTATGAGCCGAGAAAACACAGTGGTTAGATCGCGTAGATTTTTACCTAAGACTGCGGGTTCAAAGCCAAGCAAGAACCACTGAATTACTTCCTCGTATTTGATCTTCATGATCAAATCTATATCTACGAACCTACCATTGATACGCTCGAAAACTTCTTCTTAAAAGGAGATCCTTTGCCCAGCAATGGTACATTCACAGACTTTAATATCCTAAAACCTATTGACAGCGCAATAGAAATTAAACTGGGGAAGTCGGTTGTATAAAGTTATAATGAACTACTTTAAAGTAGTACAATAAGTTATTTTGTCTACGAAAAAAGTAAATAACGAAAATCTTTAATTATGGTGTCTTACTTGCTTTATTTACACGGGCTTTTTGGTTTCCAAGTTTCGAAGGATCTGACGGGTCTCTTACAGGCAAATCCACTATTGGGTAACAAAAAATCCCTATTTCCTATAACATGATATAATCAAAATTTTCACCAAACAAACATTTAAACAACTAAACCTTTGCATTTATACTATTCGTTATAAGGTCATTAATCAACACAGAAAAAATGGATAAAACAATTTTTATTAATTTTTATATACCTGCTACATAGTTTCACATACCTTATAATAATACCTTTTTGAATTCAAAGATGGCTTCCGCTCGTGAGGATAGATCCTACACTATTGAAACGTCTGATAAAAAAAAAAATCGCTTAAAATCTAAATATAATATAACAGTGGTAGGTTTAACTGCAATAAAATAGTATGAAGAATGATACTCCATTTATTACTTTATCATCCAACACGCACACGCAATTAACAAGCGCACACTTACAAAAAGACACACGCAACACGCAAATATCAATAAATAATGTCATACTTGCGGAATTTACGTCCCGGCGTATAATCTCGAAGAACTTAATAAGACATATAATGCATAATTGAGTGCGAAAACGGTGTTGGAATATCTACTTCCTCATTCTTGTATCCCGATAAGACGGCAATTTGACACGACCAGTGTGAGATGATACAGTAACAGTAACAGTAACAGCCTGTTAATATCCCACTGTTGGGAGAAGGTTTGGAGCTTATTCCACCACGCTGCTCCAATGCGGGTTGGTACAATAAACATGTGGCAGAATTTCAATGAAATCAGACACATGCAGGTTTCCTCACGATGTTTTCCTTCACCGTCAAGCACGAGATGAATTATAAATACAAATTAAGCACATGAAAATTCAGTTGTGCTTGCTCGGGTTATAACCCACGATCATAGATTAAGATTCAAGCTTTCTAACCACTAGGCCATCTCGACTTATTTATCTCGATTAAGGTATGCACAGTGTTCGAGCGGTTACTTGTACGCAAGCAGCAATAACAAAACGCGATAATGACAAAGAGGATAACGATTGGTCCTGTAAGAATTTTTTTAAATCATAACGACTTGAACTATCAATCGAGTAAAATACATATAATTATAATACGCCTTTCATTTTTAATTCCGAACGTTAACATTTTTGGTCCTTCGACGCCAAATTAAGAAACCACGCAACCTGAATTGAACATATTGAATCGAATATATTGCGAATATTGACCGCTGAAGCTAGAAGAGGTACAGGAGCTGCTGGATGTGGAAGACAGGCTACACGCGCATTTCGGTGCGGTCAACCCATCCGCTAACTATCCAACCCTTGCTTCTTTTGTTTTATATGGTGTCGTATATAATTTCAGCTATCCACTAAGAACCTTGGTATACCGCGCTTAGAACGAGACCGTGGCAGACGCTTGTCGACGTGGTGTGTTCTGCCAAAAACAGTAAGTACTCCTCATTTTACAATCCTCCACAATGGCAACGCGTGATAGATATCCTTAGTTAGGTCTTGGTGATGAGAAGGTAGAATTGTTTGAAAAAAACAAACAAAAACAATCACAACATCACACAAATGCAATGTTCTACCAGTAAACCGCACGATCACCGTCACTACGCGACCAAAAAATGTATTATATGCAATCTTGACCACCGACTACGCTTGTGAAAAGTTCATTAACTTTAAATTAAATTTAATTTAACAATTTAGAATCTAAACTAAAACTTATTCGCAATAACAACCTATGTGAAAATTGTTTTCGTTATGCTAATCACACAATCGATTTATGTAAATATGGAGGATGTAGATATTTTGTACAAAGAAGCACAACTCGATTATTTGTCCGCAAGCGCCCCAAAACGACTCAAAGAACATAGCTAACAGTTCCATAACTCTTCACTCGTCATTCGTAAGCCAGCAACTAAGTCTACACTCAAGTAGCAATACAAATGATGCACACTTATCTAATAGACGCACACAACATTCTTTGCGACCGGTTTTATTGTCCACTGCGTTAATCGAAGTACGAAGTCGACAAAATGTTTATATACGTGCGAATGCTTTGCTTGATAATGGTAGTGAACGAAGTTTTATAAGCGCGTCTTTTTGCAAATTATTAGGGGTTAATACATTACATTCCGTTCACGAAATTAGGGATGTAAGTAATTCAGTAACGCAATGTTATAAATCATGCGATATTATTATAAAATCGCGAATTAATCCTTACACGAATAAACTTCAATGTTTCGTATTACCACAGATTTCTTCTACGTTGCCCGCTGTACATTATGAACGTGCTAAGTTTTGTATTCCACATAATATAAAGCAGGCCGACCCACATTTTCTTGATTCTCGAAAAATTTATATTTTGATAGGCGCAGATAAATTTTGGGAATTATTAAACAAAGGAAATATAAGGCTACCTAACGGACCATATTTACAAAATACGCATTTAGGCTGGATAATATCCGGGTCTATCCTATTAAATAAGCTAAATGATAGTATTATTCAGTGTAATTTTTCCCAATCGATAGATATACAACTACGCCAATTCTGGGAAGTCGAAGAGCTGCCTAGGAATCGGGATACGCGCACAGATGCTGAACGTGCTTGCGAAGATTTGTTCTCTCGTACTACGACGCGCAATGACGAGGGGCGTTTCATTGTCAAGATACCGTTAAAGGCATCACCCGAAGTATTAGGTGAATCATTTACCCAGGCTAAACGACGCTTCATATTATTAGAAAAGAGGTTACAACGCGAGCCCGTTTATAAAAAATTATACGCTGACTTCTTACACGAATACGAAAGCTTAGGTCATATGACGCGCACTGTAACCTACGGCACTTCGCACTATTTCGTACCGCACAAAGGCGTACTTCGCGAAAGCGATACGACACGTCTTCGGGTAGTGTTCGACGCCAGCGCCGTTACCAGCACAGGTCTTAGCTTTTTTTTTTTTTTTATATTCTCCGGGAGGGCAAATGACTCTACTCCACCTGTTGGTAAGTGGTAGTAGAGTCCAAACGCGACGACGGCCAGTACAGACGGGAAAAACGTTCTGCACTAGCCGCCTTCGCCTTGCCGGCCCGCAAGATGCCTCTTCACGCCTCGTTTGAAGGAACCCGGATTGTAAGAGGAGGGGAACACGTGAGCTGGTAAGGAATTCCATTTTTTGGAAGTGCGACAAAGAAAGGAGTTGCCAAATTTCTTTGTTCGCGATGGAATTGATGTCACAGTTAGGCGGTGACATCGAGAACCAGCTCGCGTGGACTTAAGTAGGAAGGGGGAAGCAGGAATGAGAGAGAATAATTCCTCAGAGCACTCGCCGTGATACAGTCGATAGAAAGCACTCAGTGCTGCTATCTCACGACGCAATTGTAAAGGTTCAAGGGTGTTTGTGACCTTTACGTCGCCAATAATGCGTACGGCACGTCGCTGCAACCGGTCCAAGGCCTCAAGTAGGTACTTAGCGGAGCCATCCCAAAGGTGCGAGCAATATTCCACGCAAGACCGTACCTGTGTTTTGTACAGCAGGCACAGTTGTTGTGGCGTGAAAAAGCGCCGCACCTTGTTCAGAACTCCGAGTTTCCGTGAAGCTGTTTTTATAACAGCCTCGATGTAATCCCTTGGACTAAGGTCGCAGCGAACGTCAATCCCCAGCATGGCGATTTTGCTTTGCATCACCAGCGGAGTACCACAGAGGGAGGGAAGAGGGGAAAATGTTGACTTTTTCGCCGTGAGAGCGCATACCTGAGTTTTCTTGGCATTAAACTCAACAAGATTATCAGAGCCCCATTTGGCGATGAGCTCTAACGTCCTATCGAGTTCAATGACAAGATTCTTCCGCCTCTCCTCAATTTCCGCTCGCCCAGCCACTGCGCGTCCGTGGTATCCACCATGCACTGTACTATCGTCTGCATAGCAATGTATGTTCCCAAGAGAGAGCATATCATTGATATGCAAAAGAAAGAGTGTGGGAGATAGCACAGATCCCTGGGGGACCCCAGCATTCACTACATAGAATTGTGAAGCGCAACCATCAACTAAAACACGAAGGCTACGCTTGTGTAGGAAGCTGGCAATCCAGGTGCATAGCTGAGCAGGCAGACCATATGCCGGCAGCTTGGAGAGAAGACTTCTGTGCCAGACCCTGTCGAAAGCCTTGGAGATATCGAGGCTGACAACCAACGATTCTCCATGCTTGTCGATAGCTTCACCCCAGAGGTGCGTTACGTACGCTAGAAGATCACCTGTGGACCGTTTTGGTCGAAACCCGTATTGACAATCATTAATTAAAGAGTGATCTTCTAGGTAATGGATCAGTTGGTTGTTTAAAATCCGTTCCATCACCCTACAAAGTACTGAGGTGATAGCTATTGGCCGATAATTTGCCGGGTCAGACCGATCCCCTTTTTTGGGAACCGCTTGCACATTAGCTCTTCTCCAAGCCTCCGGCACACTTCCCGAAGAGAGAGAAAGTTAGAACAGGCGCGTTAACACAGGAGACAGCTCCGCTGCGCACTTCTTCAGCACTATGGCTGGTATTCCATCGGGACCGCTAGCTTTCCGTACAACCTAGCTATAATGACATACAACTGGTAGGTCCGCCTATTCATTTCTTTTCATTTTCTAGATTTAATTTCAATCCTTTTACGCTTCAGATGTCATAAATATGATGTATGTGCAGAAATCGAGAAAATGTATCGACAATGCCTAGTAGATAATGAGCAGCGTAATCTCCAGTTGATTCTTTGGCGAGGCGAACCCACGCAGCTGCTTAATATTTATCGCTTAAAACAATTAGCAATCGATTCTACGAACACCGAAGTTCGTAGAATAATAAACGAAGATTTTTATGTTGACGACATGATCACGGGCTCCGACGATAAACTACATTTAATTAAACAATGCGAAGAAATAACTACGACACTACAATCGGGCTGTTTCCCTCTTCATAAATAGACATTCAATTTTATGCGCGATGAGTCATCCGGACCTACGATAAAAACACCTGCGAGTGCATCGCCGCACACTTGTAAACAACTAACGCTTAGCGATAATAGCAGTCACAAAACTTTAGGAATCGGATGGCTTAATGGCAGCGATGAATTTTGTTTTAATACAGACTATGAATTTGATAGTAACTCACCTATCACTAAGCGCATAATTTTATCACACGCATCACAAATTTTCAACCCGTTAGGTATTTTAAGTCCATTTATTTTATCAGCAAAAATGTTATTACAACAGCTGTGGTTATTGAAATTAGAGTGGGACGACACCGTACCTAGCGTTATCGCACATCAATGGAATCGGTTTCTTACGTCTCTGCCGTTATTAAAAACAATTCGAGTACCTCGCTGTGTTTTGAGTAGTAATATTACATATACAGAGATGCACATTTTTTTTTTTTTTTTTTTATAGAATAGGAAGGCGGACGAGCATATGGGCCACCTGATGGTAAGTGGTCACCAACGCTCTTAGACATTAGCATTGTAAGAAATGTCAACCATCGCTTACATATCCAATGCGCCACCAACCTTGGGAACTAAGATTTTATGTCCCTTGTGCCTGTAATTACACTGGCTCACTCACCCTTCAAACCGAAACACAACAATATCAAGTATTGCTGTTTTGCGGTAGAATATCTGATGAGTGGGTGGTACCTACCCAGACGAGCTTGCACAAAGCTCTACCACCAGTAAACCACACCACATATTTACCGATGCCTCGCAAACAGCGTATGGTGCGTTCATTTACATTCGCAATATAAACGCTAATGATAATAAGGTTACAGTAAGGTTACTATGTTATTTATTACTATGTTATATAGGTTATATGTATCTTTAAGGTTTTTACATAATACGTGCAATAAACTAAAAAGGCGAACGGGTATTCTTACCGTCAATGAGCTGAAAGAAGCCGACAAATTGTTGACTAGGCTGTCTCAACTAGAATCTTTTCCAGTCGAGTACAAGTCAATAGTCAACAATAACGCACTAAAGAGTAAGCATCAATTAAGTAAGTTAAGTTTATTTATTGATGATGATAAAATACTACGAGTCGGTGGTAGACTAGAATATTCTCCAGAGTTTGATTATAATAAAAAACATCCAATGCTACTTTCAGGCAAACATCACTTTACTCTTCTTCTTTTCCATGCACACAACACATTATAACATGCTGCGCTGGGGCGCAGCATGTAATAATGTATTGTAGCATGTAATAATGTACTTGGGAGTAACAATAATCATTTAATATTAAATTAGTTGATTTATATATATATGTATATTTATATACATTATCGTAAATAAATACACACAATATATATTGTGCATTGCTTGTCTATATAATGAACAATCTCACACTAAAATTTAAAAATATAAAATCTAAAAACATCAGGTGAGTCTAATGTGTCACCTCCCTTACTTGTCATTGCTTTGTATACGCACTATATTTATTCATTTTTTATGTTTTCTTTTTACTGGACTACCCTCATTTACATCACAAACTACTCGTACTTACTTGCACTGTACCGATATTATTATAATATTATTAGGTTATTGTAACATTCATTGTTTTACTGTGTACGCCTATTCGATTAAAAAAAAATTATTCTTATTGTTCTGTTATTTTCTCTGTAAGTGATTTGAATGAAAATCTTTTGAGAAAATAAATGTCTTTAACCGTAAGTGCTTCTATTTCACATTCGCGAATCTTGGTGGCCACTTGCGGGCAGAAATCTCGCTAGAAAAGTGGTTCACGATTGCGTGACATGTAAGCGCCTGAGAGATCAAACGCTTACTCCACTTAAGGGGAATTTACCCAGTGAAAGGACCACACCTACTTTTCCGTTTTATCGTTGTGGTGTTGACTATGCCGGCCCAGTGCCCATTTTAAATAGGAAAGGTAAAGGCGCTAAAATTACTAAGTCTTACATTTGTATATTTATTTGTCTAGTCACGCGCGCTGTTCATTTGGAGCTGGTTAGTGACCTTACCACTAAAGCCTACATGCTTACTTTAAAGCGTTTTCTTTCACGTAGATCTAAATCCGCTGAAATTATGTCTGACAATGGTAGAAATTTCGTGGGACTAATGAATGATTTCGCTAAATTTCTAGAACGATGTAGCACTGAAATTATTGAGTATGCTACTTAACAACAAATAAAATTTAAATTTATTGTACCATACGCTGCTCATTTTGGAGGATTGTGGGAGGCAGGAGTACGATCGTGTAAATACCACCTTCGTCGCGTTGTGGCCAACGCCCATCTTACGTACGGAGAGTTTAGCACTGTATTAACGCATATAGAAGCCATCCTAAACTCTCGCTATCTCCAATGTCATCTGATCCCAATGACCTACTTCCTCTCAGTCCCGCTCACTTCCTGGTTGGCCGTCCGCTTACAGCGCCTGTGCGAAAACCTAATGGAAATGCCTACACATAAACTTGACCGTTATCAGAGGGTCAAAAAAATTAGACAACATTTTTGGACTCGCTGGACTAAAGAATATGTCTCTGATCTCCAGACGCGGACGAAGTGGAGGAACGATATAAAGAATCTCAAGCCCAATACAATGGTCATCATAAAAGAAGACAATTTCTCTCCATTAAAATGGCACCTGGGACGAATCGTTAAAGGCATTCCTGGGAAGGATGGAGTTTCAAGAGTAGCTGACATTGCAACTGCTTCCGGAATAGTGCGACGTGCTTACACTAAAATATGTCCATTGATTGATCCAGACGAATAATCAAACGAGTGGTGAACCAGTTGGAAGCCAAGGGTTCCAAGGCCGGGGGCATGTTCGAGCGGTTCCTTGAAGCAGCAATAACAAAACGCGAAAATGACAAAGAGGACAACGATTGGTCCTGCAAGATTTTTTTTTAAATCATAACGATTTGAACTATCAATTGAGTAAAACGCATATCATTATAATACGCCTTTCATTTTTAATTCCGAACGATAACACACAGTATACGAAAGACCTAAAAAAATAATTTTTGTTGTTAGCTACTATACCGACAGGGCCAACATATATTCATACATATGATTATACATACGTGCACACGTGCAATCTTTTTCATTAAAGGAGAAGGATGAACAACTCAATTCGACATTTTAGGCCATGGAGTATATGTATAATTATGTACAGCATTAATATAATAAATCATAATCAAATTAAGAAGGTACTTGAAAAAAAACCTCAAAAACTCAAAAGCTCTCCTGAAAACCATTATTTTTTTTATTATTCACATTATACTTATTACTCAACATTTAATGACACATATGTATAACATAACTGGATTATACATATAGAAACTAAACGTACATTACCCACCTGGTAATTGGCGAGCCTACCCATAGATAGATAGATAGGCATTGTAAGAAACATAAATTACTTACACCAACAATGCGCTATCAAACACAGGGTCTAAGATATTATGCTCTTTGTGTCCGGAAAACAGATGTGCTCCCACGTATTCCTTCGTAATTGTAGTCATCACAAGGCGGTAAGTACCACTTCAGCGCAATCATAACTAATAAAAAATAATTAACACCAAACGTATTTAACAAATATATGCCCAGAAATTTGCAATATAGTAATCTTTATGTACAATATACAAGTTGTTAAGTGTTGCTCGAAAGATACATTTTTTATTTTTTCTGAGAAAGGGTGAACTTTGAACACAATACCTTATTTATTCATATTCCTGTAATATCTCAGCAACGATGTTTTGGGTAACAACGCAATTGTATCAGGTAACTTGCGCGATAAAGATACGAAATGAAATAGGAAAGGAATTTTATTGAAACTTATTTCCGAGTAAGCTCATTCTTACATATATTTTTATTTATTGCTCATTTCCTATATACATTTATATTTTAGGAAAACTTTATATATAGTGTAGTGTAGATTTATGTATAGTTTCGAAATACGAAGCTCTTATAGGTTTAGGTTACGATATAAGTGTTTTCGTCATTATTCTTACTTAACTAATTAATCTATTGTATTTTTAATTAATTATATTTATTTTTGTTTTTAATGTATTTGAGTATCCGTTAGGTTCGTTTTCATTATTTAATGTTAATTTGCGATTGATATTCGTTTGAAATTAAATTAAATATTTTATTTATATTATTCGGGAAATGTTCCCGAATGTGTTGCCGTATATTATGTATTGAAGATTACCTATACCATTATAATTTATAATACGAACTGTATTTTAAAGGAAAATATAATTTCAAAGGATACAATATTCCAATAATACGAAAGAGTTTGCTTTGGATAGATCGTAAGGCAGTGAAAGGTGATGGGCACATCTGCTCTCATTCATATTTCGCTCAATACTTTGCCTTTTAACAATTATTCTGTAATAACTCATTGGCTTAGTAGATAACTTATAAGGCTGCGGATCCCAGGGTCCTAGGTTCGAATCCCGGGCCAATAAAAAGTCATCGAGTTTTTCTGCAGCTGTAGGGGTTTGGAAGTTGCTAGTTTTTGTAGATGATGCCAAGATGGGTCAGTGGCTAGAAAATTGCGGGTCCAAACTTTTATTCCAATTTATGTGTATAAATTACTCGCTGTTGCGCGGTGAAGGAAAATATCGTTGTGAAAAGTACAGAGATGTCGGATGAAATTCCATATAAATATCCATCGGCTGAAATAAGCTCAAAACTTTCTAATGATGAGAGCCAATGCCCAACGGTGGGAAGTTTCCGATAGCTGTCATTTCACTTTACTGTGTGAACGTATCAGTGGTGGCTTTGCTGTCACATACTAAGAGTGTCTTTGTTAGCTCATACACTTATACGTACTTAACGCAATTCGCTATATTGATGTTTCCTCAAAATGTTATAGTTATTATAGCCAATGTTGTATACACTGTCACATCACGATCGCGTTACATTTGTAACAGTAGGTTTGGTAGGGCTATTCTTTGAGAACAAAATAGAAACTTACCCCAGAAAACGATCGTGAAATGTCAGAAATATTACATGCGACATTGGCCACAATAATTAAAATATGACCGTGACAGCGATATAATAAAACTCTTTTAAAAAAAATCGCTTTTTTTGTATAGAATAGGAAGGTGGACGAGCATATGGGCCACCTGGCGGTAAGTGGTCACCAAACGCCCTTAGACATTGGCATTGTAAGAAATGTCAACCATCGCTTATAGCCAATGCGCCACCAACCTTGGGAACTAAGATTTTATGTCCCTTGTGCCTGTAATTACACTGGCTCACTCACCCTTCAAACCGGAACACAACAATATCAAGTATTGCTGTTTTGCGGTAGAATATCTGATGAGTGGGTGGTACCTACCCAGACGAGCTTGCACAAAGCCCTACCACCAGTAGGGTACACCACCGCTTTATCGATTCGGCGAGGGTTATGGTTAAGTTTACTAAATTTATATATGTAGTATATAAATTTACTGTAAGTTTAATGCGAACTCTGTATGTATACCGAGTATTTAATTATTATCTAGTTCTCTAATTTAATAACAATAATAATTATAGATATGTTTTAATAAACTAAAACATAAGAATGAATACTTTCTACACGAACGCGATTTTAAGTATGAGATCGATAACTTGTACGGTGTGTATTAACTCGTATTTTAACCTTGAAATATTCTATGATGCAAACATTGTAACTATACCGTAGTGAAGTTGCAGCGTATCGCGCTGCATCGTGTAGCTGTTTTCGTTCATCAATATGGCGGTAAGCGGTAAGAAGAGGCGGGAGGAAGGGAGTTTAGTACCCACGTGAAAATACGATGAGAACAGTCGTGACAGTTGCGTTTTATTTAAAGTAAAATTAACGTTTATTGTTATTTTATTTACATTTTCATGTCGACACATAATAAAGTTTTACGTCGACAGGCGAGGCAAATTATTTATAATGTAGCCAAGTATATGCAAAAAGAAAAAGATGAAGGTGTTACGAACACTAATCAGGTGCAGCATCGAACTGCTAACGCTACAGGCACGTCTGTGCGAACAGTCCGTAATATTTTATCCGAATGCAAAAACTCGGATACATCTGTTTTCCGTACCCCAGGGAAGAAAAGGGTTAAGTCAAAACCGATTACCGGTATTGATCATTTCGACAAAGGTATCATTAAACGCTGCATACATAACTTTCATGTGGCTGAGAAAGAAATGCCTACTTTAACCAAATTACTAATTAAATTCCGAAGAGACATACATTTTAAGGGCTCTTCAGGTAGCTTGAGCAGAATAATAAAAGAGTTAGGATTTAAATGGAAAAAAACGGAAAGCAAATTTAAGATACTCATTGAAAAGCATAGTATTCGCCTGAAAAGAATTGAATATCTACGAGACCTAAAAAAATACAGAGACGAAGGAAGAGAAATTGTATACGCGGGACAATCCAATGTATATGTTAAATATTCTCAACGGCATACTGATGGAAAAAGGAAAGATTTGAAAGTATCAAATTCTAGAGGACAACCGATTATCATAGTCAATGCGGGATCCGCAACTGGATTTCTACCTAACGCCTTATTTATGTTTAAACCAGGCTCAAAGGCCCAGGAAATGAATTTTACAAACTACAAGAAATGGTTGATCACCAAAATAATACCCAATTTGAAGCATAACTCAGTCATAGTTTTAGATAAAACATCATACAACAATAAATTACTTAACCCCGCGCCTACACCCTATTCGAAAAAAGCAGAAATGCAATCTTGGTTAAAAAACAAAGCAATACCTTATACAAATAATATGTTAAAACCACAGTTATATCAATTAATATCCGAGAATGATGATCATAATAAAACTTATATTGTTGACGAAATGTTTAAAAAACACAATCACGTTGTTTTGCGTGTACCCCCAGCTCATCCTGATTTAAACCCTATAGACATAGCATTGGATGCCGTTGGAGGATATGTCGCGGAAAGAAACACAGATAACAAAACAAACCACGCAATCGAACTTGTTAAAGAAAAAGTTAATTTAATAGAGATAAATGAATTGACGGACTTGTGTAAGAAAGTCGAATACATAGAAAATCAGTATAAATCTAGCGATCATGTAATTGACGATATGACAGAGGAATTAACTATATATAATGTTAATAGTTCAGAATCGGAAAGCGAATCGGACGTACTTAGTGACGAATCGGACTCGGATTATGAACCAAGCACGAACGAAGGAAATGAATTGTTGGTAGAAAGAATTCCAAAAATTGAATCGTCAAGTGACAGTGATTATTAAGATTACGTAGTTATATAAGATATAAAATTAATGGTAACGATACGAAATAAAAAAAAAACTACAATCGATTAGATTTTAAACATTCTTTTATTTTTTAAACCTAAATAACCTAATAACTTAACATAAATATTACGTAATTCATCAATTATTCGACTAGACATTTATTGTATAAAATACTTATTTCCTAGAGGCACAGTTATATTTTTTGTATTGTCGCGAATGTGATAGTTAACTTTGACATTTATTTATTTCGATATTTTTATATTGATTCGACACTGTTCATATTGGAGGAATTGAAGTATTACTTAAGATAATACATAATAGTCAGGACTCCTCTGGTAAATACTGCATAAAAATTGCTGGATTGAATCTTTTTCTACTACAAATGTGTTACATTTTTCAATCATGATAATAATAATCTTTAAAATCACTGAGCTAAAAATTCTCTGACTGGTCATGCGATTATAGGCCTTACGTTCTTTATTTTGAATTAATTAATAATATCAAAGCAACTGAGGCTATCACTTAAAAACATAAATTCTTTTAATATAACACATATATTATAATTAGTATTTCTAACGTTACAGTACAGATAACAAAACAAATCTATAATAAAAAAGTTGTATAAACTTGAAGATTTATTTATTTTGCTACATTAAAACAGGTAAGTGATACTACAAAATAGCCATCCCTATTACAAAGGTGCCCGGACTAGGTTTTCTCTCAGAATACATTGAGAGAATAAGTTATATAATATGGAATTACCATTAATACAATACATAAACTGTGTTCATTTAAATGTGTAATAAAAATAAATAAAAAATCAGACGCATAGGTATCTTTAATAGAATCAGATATTTTGCTAGCGAACCTTAATATTCTGTATCATCTTCCGGATGAGTAAATGAAGCGATTAAAAGTATTAAGTGATTACCTTGTATTACATAAGATCTTAATTCCCATTTTTAGTAGCATTTATGATGTAATAATTTTTTACAGTGCAAACATTTATTGCTGGAGACCACTTACCATTGTGTGGTTCAAATTTCAATCTACATACCGTAACCGTAACCGTAACAGCCTGTGAATGTCCCACTGCTGGGCTAAAGGCCTCCTCTCCTCTTTTTGATGAGAAGGTTTGGAGCTTATTCCACCACGCTGCTCCAATGCGGGTTGGTAGAATTCACATGTGGCAGAATTTCAGTGAAATTAGACACATGCAGGTTTCCTCACGATGTTTTCCTTCACCGTAAAGCACGAGATGAATTATAATCACAAAGTAAGCACATGAAAATTCAGTGGTGCTTGCCCGGGTTTGAACCCACGATCATCGGTTAAGATTCACGCGTTCTTACCACTGGGCCATCTCGGCTTTTTACAACATTCTACATACAATACTACTAAATTGGTATAAATTCATAAAAATATCAAATAATTTTGTCAACATAAATTGTTTCAAATTAACACAAGTTATAAATAAAATTAACAATAGTATTTCATATATTATAAATATTTCATATTATATTAAAATTACAACACAATAAAGTCATTGGATGTACTATTTTTAACTTTTATTACAAATCAATAATGACAGCTAAGAATAAAAATTTAACTTTTAAGCATTGATACTTTGTAATTATAATAAAAATTTCAATGGATTAGTTGATTGAAACACATGTTTGAGAAATATGTGTTTTATTTAAATACATTATGCCCATTTACATAAAATGAATAAAATGTAATTGTAAATAGTTCATGTGATTTGAATTTGGTACATATGCTAAAAATCTCAATAAAAATATTTTTAGTTATATTTTATGTTATGTTGTTTTAGAGAATGGACTTTTTATTTTTATTAAAAAAAACTTCTACTATTATCAAAATTGAATAGATGATGTAATCTTGACTGCATCAATCAATCCCTCTTCATGTAAAGGCCATTAAGCTAAGAATTCATTAAAAACTTGGCAAATAATTTATGATTATTAAATTTTTTACCAAAATTAAATTATTGATCCGGGACATTAATATAATTGATTGATATTTTTACACAAATATCTAAATTAAGCCTTAGTTTTTAATAATTTTATTAGTTACAATTTAATAATTTGATAAAATAATAATTTTTTCATACATATCTTATATTCATCCTTGATTACTGAATTATCTATAAAATAATTTGTCTCCAATTGATCACAATGTTAATAGTTTTATTAAGTTATATGTCGAACACACCCAACTATCAACTGTCTTCAAATAATTAACAAATCATTATATTCTATAATATATTTATAATAAAAACCTATTTGTGGTAAACTTAGACAAATTAGTCAAGGTTTTTTTTACCTTTCAATAATGTTAACTTTCATTTTACCAAATATTTTATGATCAGTTTATTTTGCAACTATCATAATGACATACTCATTATGTAAGCAGTTATGAGTGTTATTTCTTAAAGTGCCTCCTTATTACTGAAGGTTCATAGTTCTTTTCCTAACCTTTTTTTATCTTGAGCAAGACACTGACACAAGACACACACAACAAAGAGAACACTTTTTTAAGTCAAACATTTAATGTTACACAGCCAGAATAATTGTCTTTAACAAACACTTCATTTGCTTTGTATTATCACATAATTTAATTGCCTGTATGATTATAAAATTCACACATTTTTCTTGTAATACGTGTTTATAATTATTTTTGAAGATTTCACGTCATTATTGTTACAACACTTCTATGTAAATTTCTATATAGCATATGTTACTTTATTCACAAACTTATTTTTTCGTCCTTTTCCGATTAAGCAAGATTTTAAGCTAAATAACTTGTATCTTATTGTAGACATACCCAAACTGATTGTTATAGGTATATTTTGAAAGATCAATACAATTTGTAATGTATCATAATTGTGTTCTGTGGCATAAAATTACTTTTAAGCAACAAATGTATTGTGCTCTTACACATGTAATGTTTTAATAGCTATTATTTTTATTTTGAATGTGGACTGGTCTACATATCACTTATTTCGAAAATCACATCACTTTTAACTTTTACTCTTTAATCTTTTGTAGTTTTATTCACTCAACTTGTAGTAAATAGTATTTTTCCTTAATTGCAAGAGCCTTGTTCCTACTTTCAGTTTCCTTATTTACATTTTGCCGGCTTTTTGTGTATAATACAGATAATAATAGAAACCTAGTGTACACAGATAACAATTAATTTAAGATACCGTCATTGTTACTAGTATACATACAGATATACTGTGTGGGTGTATGTGAATACTGTATTACATTTTTGACTATCATGCCTGTGCGCCAACTTATGTTAAAGGTACTTAAAATTATTTAGGAAATTAAGGCAGAATCAGGATCATGTAAAATCCTTGGAAGTAACTTATTAGAATCGCCACTTAGAATATCTATACGAGCGCAGCTAGATAAGAGGAACTAGTACAGACGTCAAGCGTTTTATTTCGGCTTTTACTAAATTTTTTTCGAATGGACTTGTTGCTTTATTAGCCCAAGTTGCCTCGACAGCGTCACCTTGCGGGGGCCGATTCTTTAAGATACTCAGCCGGATTTTGAGAGCCCACTTACTGCCTCAAAATACGTGTGTCCTAAGAGGCGCTCCTGTGAGGCTGAACCTTGGCTTAGGCCACCGTCAACGTGAGAAAGGAGGACAGTGAGTGTGCAATGATCCCCTAAGCCTAAACGCGGACGGGAAAGAGGCGATTTGAAAACTACCGATATAAATTAAAACTGAGCCCATACATGTCAAACCCAAATAAATCTAATTTCATTGCTATGTTAATTGTTTACGACTATATATAAAAAAAAAATATTTTACTTTGTAGGAATGAAATAACTATACCTAAATACTTTTATATTGTTTTGGGTCTCTATAATATTTAAGTTTTCTAGAAATCGTATAGCTTCTGAAACTATGTCACGGCAAAAAAATAAAATAAAAAGTGATACCACTTAATATAAAAAATACATTAGAGAATAATGTAATTAGATACTGATATCAAAACAGTATACCTATGTAATTACATAGAATTAAATTATTACTTATTATATTTATTCTCATCAAAAGGTGCTACCGAGTAAGACCTGTCCGTTTCACTTCACTACCTACTCCTTCTATCCATCCTTGATGCGTGATCATATTATTATATCTACTAACTTTACACAAGACCTCAAATAGTGTGTAGTAAGCTCTATAACCGTGCAAATTACATAACCCTCCGGCTGTAAATAGTATTAAGTTATCATATCACCTGCTCTTTCTATTATGTTAGAGAAGGACGGATAGAGAAGTATTTCTAAAATGAAGGTCACGGATTCGCCTCGTTATTGGTGGCTGTACACTGCGGTACGTACGTGCCTAGACTGTTAATATTTTAAGAAGTTAGAGAATTGTCAACGCTGCATGTACCTATTTAAACAAATTCTAGTAATACATCTATCACAAAATTAATTAGATAAATGTTCATAATATGTTATATGTAACATTCTGTAAACATGAAAATTATATAATTATATGTTTTATATGACTTATAATTATGTTTTATTAAATTAATTATTATACTGTTCTAGATATTATCTACTATAGTATTATATATTATATAACTGCCTCGTTGGTCTAGTGGAACTGCCTCGTTGGTCTGGTGGCTTGATATAAGGCCGCAGACCCGGAGGTCCTGGGTTCAATTCCCAGGCCAATAAAGTTATTGGGTTTTTCTATCAGATAATTCTCAGTAGCAGCCCGGAGTCTGGAAGTTGGAAGTGTGTACACTCCCGTGCCTCGGAAAGCACGTAAAGCCGTTAGTCCTGCGCCTGAACTCTTTCCGGTCGTGTCGGATTGCCGTCCCATCGGATTATGAGAGTTAGGGAATAGAGAGTGCACCTGTGTTTGCACACACACTGGTGCACATGTTCCGTATTTTTTTTTTCTCTTTGTGGTGTACAATAAATTATAAAAATAACACTATTCCACTTAACTACTTAATACCGTTTTAATTTTACTTCTAATGATCTGATACCAATTTTTTAAGTATTGCTTAGGCATCAGGCGTTTTTCGGGGCGTCACGGGATCGCTTGCGCAAGCGATCCCGTGACGCCCCCCGAGAGACGGTGATGGTACCGCTGGTTTTTCAGTGGATATTCTGGCACCTTCAGTGCCGGCGAGTCCAACATACCCCCACCTTATGTGGGGGAAACGCGTTAACGCGTTTTTCCAGCGAGAAAAAAAAGGCATCGGGCGTTTTACATTACTGATTCTTTTATTGTATTAGGTAGACGGACTGACTATATACCATCTCTTACATCGCCAATGCACCACCAACTTTAGGCACTAAGATGTTATATCATTTTCGCCTGCTGTTACACTGGCTCACTCATCCTTCAAATTGGAACACAACAATACTAAGTATTGCTGTTTGGCGGCAGTATGTATATTAAGGGGGTGGTACCAGTGGTGCACTTGTCAGTTTATCTAGTATAATAAAAAAAAAAGAAAGACCTACCAGTCAGCTTCAACTAGCAGTTGAAAACGGACATTACTTTTTTACTTTTGAGTAATGCACGTGTAGTAACTTTCAGGAAAAATACTTTTGATGTAAATTTTTTTTTTGTTGATTTCATACGAACAGAAAATACCAAGAAATATTGCTTATATATTGCTATTACTCCGTTTACGACCACCAAAGTTCAAGCAAGCATAAACATAGCGGTATAACGAGATTTTATTATGGAAATTATTTTATATGATAAAGTATTATATCATATTTATATAACAGGGAATAAACTTGAAAATATAAAATAGGGGTAATATAATAAGAATATAACTTATATTGTAAATGCGAAAGTGAATTAGTTTTTGATGCCTTCACGTGTTAACTAATCAAACGATTATCATGGAATATTGCATACACGTTATTATGAGTACAGTACAAACGACATATTGAACAATGGCACATCTACTACAGGGAAAGGGGGTGCGGTACACTAGGGCTCCCTAAACTAAGGGGGCTCCAAAGGAAACATATTAAAAATAAATTATTATCGTTATTTATTAAAATATATTATAATATTAATAGTATTTATTTCAAAATTTTTATTTAAATTTAGTTTCTTAATAGATTAAATATGAGTATAAACCACGTCGAATATTTTCCGTGGGGCAGGGGCCTGATTATTTCTCAATGGAAAGCCACACCGGAGCCACTGAGGGTTCCTAACACCTGACCGCTCGCACTCGCGCGTGTTGGTTTGGGCGGAACTGACTTGCTATATAAAGTAAAAAATTGCAATTCAAAAGATCATTAATTTTATTTAAAGGTTTTTACTTTACTTATTGAATTAAAGAACAGATTATTATTTAAAACTGAAATTTCAAGTCATAAATGATGTTTTATGGGATATATTTTATTTTTTTTCAATTTAGAAATTTAAATGTGCCTGGTTGTTTTTATTACTCGACTTAATCACTATGTAAATTGTACGATTATTTTTGTTCTGACAACAAGTTTGCGTTGACCAAGGCCCCTAGGCACTTTAACATTTAAGACCCCTCATTCCGAAGCGGTTAGTGTAAAATTATTCGTTACACATGAAATCGATGCACGCAAACTAAACTTTGAAATTTTACTGCCCAAAAAAGTTACAATTAAATAAAATATACTCAAAAATAAAATTGTTTAATGGTTCTATGTGTAAATTAATCTAATTACTTCTTTTCTCTTATTATGTCACAACCTTAATCACTAAGTTGGGCGACTGTTGCATATAATGGTTGTAAATCACGTTGCTTTGGGTGCTAAGCGTAGTAAGCTGCACAATTTTACGTTTCGTTCGTAATAAGCTAATGCTTTTTTTGAATAATTAACCAGTATGGCTGTTTTAAATGACATACCTAAACGCCTAAAAACACATTTATTAATAATGTAGTAATTATTATGATATTAATTGCTGATTTTGAAAAGAATTGCTTTCACGTCAAACCTGACAGTGTAAAGTAACAGCTTAAGCTAATAAGCCGAACGGCAAACTTAGGGGCAGCAAGGCTTGGTGAGATATTTTTTTGTAGTCACGTGTATATAAGTAGCATCTCGCGAAAAAGCCCTTCATCAACGATATAGATTTCATATAAAAATGATAAGCATCAGAATACTGATTGATATCATTTTATCATTTACATATTTTTGCTGATTTTTCAATTTAATTGTTCTACATCATTCTTTGTTTCAGCTTCGCACGGCTCAAATAATACCTAAATATAATGTTCATATCGTATATCCAAAGATTAAGTATATATACATATACATAATATATCTAACATTTGGATTACTCAGCACATGTCAGTAAAGCTCCCAGTGATGGTATTTTCTGACATATTTTACCCAAAACTTTAATGACTTTTTTATAAAAACCTACCGAATCACTGTCTATTGAAACCGTAAGAAAATCGGTTCGATAGTTATTGAGTTCATCGCGTTCAGACACACAGACGCGGAGGGGAAATTTGCGTTTTTTTTTTTATAGAATAGAAAGGTGGACGAGCATATGGGCCACCTGATGGTAAGTTGTCACCAAACGCCCTTAGACATTGGCATTGTAAGAAATGTCAACCATCGCTTATAGCCAATGCGCCACCAACCTTGGGAACTAAGATTTTATGCCCCTTGTGCCTGTAATTACACTGACTCACTCACCCTTCAAACCGGAACACAACAATATCAAGTATTGCTGTTTTGTTATATTAGATAGTGATGTAAGACTACCAATGGTTTGGAATGTGGATTCTACTGAGAAGAACCGGCAAAAAATAACGGCAGAGAGTTATAATTAGTTGTTTATAAGAAAAGTTTAATTATAAACAATATTTATATAAACCAAAATGAACGATGCAATACGAAACGATATTATATGTTTTGAAAACTTTGCTTATTACAAGTTATTTCAAAAAAATCCAATATTGTCAAATAGGGAGAATTTTTATGTAAACTGTCTTCGAACATTAAACCTCTAAGCTTTTGAATACCGAGATAACTCAAGTGACAGCGAAAAATTTATGGCAGAATATAAATTTGGATTCAAATTAAACACAGACGTGAGTTATGAAAAGAAAAAAACATTGAATGATAATATAGTATGGATATATATCATCCAATTATGTTACGTGGGTCTTAATGAGAGATCGTGGTATTTATTTTATTTAAATTAATTCAACAATCTCTTATAGAACAAGTTTTATACACATAAAGACAGAAATTAATTCCTTTTTAGTATGTACGAACGTACTCCTTTTTAGTATGTATGTACGAACGAAGAATATATTTTACGCGTTACGCACACACTCACGCACACTCCGCCGCCGTACCCTACTTACCTTTGCGGTAAGTAGGGTGCGGCGGGGGAGAGGGCGCATGATGGCGGAAGAAGACAATACCGTTTGCTGTTACGGGACACGAGTCGGTCTCCCGATGCGTGTTTTTAATTACTTTTGAAATTCTGCCACATGTGTATTCCATCAACCCGCTTTGGAGCAGCGTGGTGGAATAAGCTCCAATATTATATTATTCTCCTCAAGAGGGAGAAGAAGTTATAATGTGTTTGTGTGTGTCTGCGCCTGTATATTATGTGCATGTCTAAATAAATAAATGTCGTATGATCTTATTTCTAGTTAATTTATTGATAAATGTTTTTGTTTATGTAGATATATATTTTTATTAATTGCTTATATGAATAATTGTACGAATCCTTCGTGATATGATTATTTAGCATATTAGGTACTTGCTTTCTGACTGCCTCGTTGGTCTAGTGGCTTGATGTAAGTCTGCAGAGCCGGAGGTCTTGGGTTCAATTCCCAGGTCGGGCCAATAAACATTTTAGTTATTGGGTTTTTCTGTCAGATAATTTTCAGTAGCAGCCCGGAGTCTGGAAGTTGAAAGTGTGTACACTCCCGTGCCTTGGAAAGCACGTAAAGCCGGTTGGACCTGCGCCTGAACTCTTTCCGGTCGTGTCGGATTGTCGTCCCATCGGATATGAAAGTTAGGGAATAGAGAGTGCACCTGTGTTTGCGCACACACTTGTGCACTATAATATCTCCTGCGTAGTTAGCTAATCTCTCTTGAGATTGGCCGTCGTGGCCGAAATTGGTCTGGAGGACATTATTATTACTTGCTTTCCGTATTTGAAGTAAAACTGTATGCTGAGCTCTCGCGTTTGGAACTTGAAAGTAACGTAAAGCTTGAAAACAATTCCGAACTATTCATGGTATTGTCTTCACGAAGTTTTCCTTCGCCTCTGAGCACATGAATAATAAACATTAATTAAACGAATAAAAATTAAGTGGTGCTGCTGGGTTTTCACCCGCAATCATCGGTTAAGAATGACTGAGCCATCACGGCTTGTACTCAACAATTATGATTCACTAATTTACAAAATGAAATGAAATGTAAATTATTTAAGCTTTCGTAAAGAAAATTATAAGAACCGGCTCAGCTAACTTAGATTATATTAATGATTTACAATTAAATGTAAGAATAATAATGGTCTAGCAATTCGACGTCGTTTTGAATGTCGAAAACATAACTGTAGCCTTTGTTTTGTGAAACGGTAAGGGAGGGCGAAATAGGAAAGCAAAGTCGGGTATAAACGGAATCGTGACTCAATTATTCAGCTATTGTTCGAACATTTCGCGACGTCAAATATCTTCAATATCTGATGAAAGTTGAATTAACTTCGTAATTTACTTTCGTATCAACGCAGCGACTTTTTTTTAAATTTGAGAATGTTTTTTTTTTCAAAAAATCAAAGCAAGATACTTTATTCAACAATAAAGCATTACACTTACTAATTGATAGTCAAACTAGAAACTACCTTATAGCAGGAGTCACGGGAGCAAATTCCATATTGAAATAAGGTATGTATTTATATATATATATATATATATATGAGTTATTTGGGTACCACTTCCCCAATTATCAATTTAAGTCACACAGTACTGGTGGTAGGGCTTTGTGCAAGCTCGTCTGGGTAGGTACCACCCACTCATCAGATATTCTACCGCAAAACAGCAATACTTGATGTTATTGTGTTCCGGTTTGAAGGATGAGTGAGCCAGTGTAATTACAGGCACAAGGGACATAAAATCTTAGTTCCCAAGGTTGGTGGCGCATTGGCTATAAGCGATGGTTGACATTTCTTACAATGCCAGTGTCTAAGAGCGTTGGTGACCACTTACCATCAGGTGGCCCATATGCACGTCCGCCTTCCTATTCTATAAAAAAAAAAAAAAAGTAATTACAAGTACAATGGTTATAACATTTTAGAGATAATTGAAGGTGAGTAGAACGAACCAGATGCCTCGTTTCTGACTTTTCTAATAAACAAAACACGCTACCAATTTCTTTTGTATTTTCAAAAATATGAATATATTATGTATACATCGGAAATATTTTTCAATATAATATCATCGTATCGTATTTTTTCTATTCATGGGTTTGCTAGATATCATATAGGACGTGACTAACGCAGGCTTTTCGCAGAACGGCTTTCATTTATTCCAAGAAAGTTCTAAGCCGATATGCGTTTTCCCAGGAGATACTAAGACGAAAGAAACGTGATCTCTTCTGTCGTTATACTTTAAGTACGTGCCAAACCTTCCAAAAACTAGTAATATTACATTCTAAATCTCATATGCGTTCAATATATATTTTTTTCTTATATTCTTACTAATTGCTGTCACTTTTAAAACAAAATTCAAGTAAATATATTTTTTTGGGTAATTACGATATATCAACGGTTCGGCATAAGAAATTAACGGGATTTTTTATTTTTTTTTTCTCAATTGGTGGTGAAAATAAAATCTTAATATAATTATTTTATTTAAATTGGCCTGGAGACAATCGTTTCATTGTTCATGTTACCATCTAAAAAGTTGTCACTTTAATAATAGTTCCGTAAAAACATTTTTAAACTTTATTACAAAATAACTAATGAATCTTATATGGGTAACAAACGTAAGAAGTTTTTATGTGTTCCTGGTATTTCTCCGTAAATAGTTGCTTGTCATTACGAACTTACATTCTTTGTCAAAAATAAATGTTATCAATTAATACTTGCGGTCCTACATATACGGCTAGTTCGGGTACATCTTGATGATTATTTATAAGTATAGATTAAAACTTCTGTTTAACAATTTAATTAGTAATTTCATAATCAAATAAATAGTTGATTTATATTTGTTTATACTTGGAACATTTTATTATATATTATTCTATTTATTAATGGCGCCTTCTGCTTGTCAGCTTCCGGCGCAATTAATAAATAGTGCTTATTGTTTATTTATATTTTCTCAAATTATGTCGATTAATCAATGCTATAATAATTTTGTTTTATTATGTATAATGTAAGGATTAAGCTACTAGAATCTTATTTTACTGATCTGGCTAGGTTATCTGCTGCTTATCAACTTCCGGTGTAATATATTAATCTTTAATATTTAATGTTACATAATTCTGTATTATTAAATAATATTTGTCCGTAAATAATCATTACAATAATTAAGATAAACAATGTTTAATATTATCTTTTAAGTTTGTAAATCTAGTATTAAATTAGGTCAAGATGTTTTTGTATAAATACCGCCAGTTTAAATATATCGGGCATTGGTATTGTAACCGTTGTAACGAGCATTACAAGTGTTTTCTTATATAACGTATCGTCATTTTCGCCGCCACCCTGGTAATCCACCTTCTATATAAATTAAAAAGCAAGAGAGTATTTAATTTTCTATAAGGTCTAGAAATAATATCGTATCAATATCGTTTGCATTACCCTAATAGAATGTCAAAGGACAGTATCTAAGTGCCTAAAATTTGCGTTTGTAGCAAAATACATTACATCTTAGTTTCCAAGGTTGATGACGCATTAACGATTTAAGGGATGGTTAATACATCTTACAGCGCCAATGTTTATTAATGACGATAATTAGACGAGCCATTTGACCCGCCTTCCTATTTTATCAGAACAAGTGTATCATTTGAAATTTTAATAAAATTATGAGTAAAGTAATTAAATCACAAACATCTGTCCTTTTTTATACAATATGAAGGTGGACGAGCATATGGGCCACCTGATGGTAAGTGGTCACCAACGCCCATAGACATTGGCATTGTAAGAAATATTAACCATCGCTTACATCACCAATGCACCACCAACCTTGGGAACTAAGATGTTATGTCCCTTGTGCCTGTAATTACACTGGCTTACTCACCATTCAAACCGGAACACAACAATAACAAGTACATCTGTTTTGCGGTACAATATCTGATGAGTGGGTGGTACCTACCCAAACGAACTTGCACAAAGACCTACCACCAGTAGAGCTACGTGTGAGTAAGGTCTATATCGGTTAACTCAGTGACAATTAACATTTATCCATCGGAGTTTTATTTGTTGTATAAATACATAATTTACACGCTACCATTAATAAAATTTCATCCGAAGTTCCGACAATGCATATTTTAATTAACAAAATGATGTCGGCTTAACTCGTTTTGGAGGGTATGACAATATTTTAATAAAAGTTACGGCATTTTATATCGCATAAAATGTTAAAGTCATCCGTATTTTAATACGTGAACACCGAAACGTTTCGTGTTTTTTATTTATTTAACATAACAGAAGAATTTAATTTACAAAATATAATGTATGTTAGCATTCACTATTCTTTTTTTTAAATAAAACAAAAACACATAACCGAGTATATTTATTTCATATAAACCTCATTATAACATTATACATTAACTTTTGATTTTGCCACCGAAGCACCAGGCAAACTAAGAGACAAATCAAGTCACACTGCCCTTTTAAGTTCTTACCCCTACTTAAAATTATAATTTATTTAACAACCCGTCTTGTTGATTTTCTTACATTTTAATAAAAAAGTCAAATCAAAACCATATTTATGTACAATGTACCTTTCTTAAAATTACATAGCTTATATATGTAAGCGCATTGGAGAAGTATGCATTTGAATAAATGCAAATTAAAAATTTTAAGCTATTGCTTTTTTTTTTGAGTGTCAAGTCTCTGGACTGTTTACGATCCAGTGATGACGCCTTGAAAAGCGTGTTTAATCTGTACTCTTTCGTGTCGGACTTATTATACCATTGAATTATTAAAGTGAGACAATTGAGCGTGTACTTGTGTCTATACGTAGGTACACTATAATATTGCTCTAGCCGAAATCGGCAAGGACACCTCCATCATTATCAATATAATGTGTGAGTAATCCATTGAAAAAAAATATACAACTTTTAGCTTTTAACCATGATTATTTCGCCCATCTTAGTTGCAAATGAACGTCAATAGATGGCGTTCAATATTTATTATGTTGAATCGCGCTATATATATATTTTTGTTATGCGTATATAACATTCTAGTAGTTCATCTTGTTTCATTCATCATAGCTTCCCCGATTACTTTGGGCGTAAACAGATCTTTCGTTTTTCTAAAACAACGATTGTACGAAGCTCTTGTCTAGGAAAAGAAATTCATTCAATTACTTTTGTCGAGCATTGAAGCTAAAAATACATTCCATTTCGTCGACGATAAAAAACAACTCTGTACGACGTCGTAACGAGTGTTCTATGAAAAAACGAGGTTAAAAGAATTTTTTCTTACACTTAAAAATCTCCATAATTTTATTCTTAAACATTATGCTAAATACCTACTTCCCGGAATTAGTTTAACAACTCCAATTCCAGTTTAGAACTTCGAAGCTAACTTTTGTGTAATCTTATTATGATTTACATTGAATTGTAAGATTTTACGAGTTTTTTTTTGTGAATGTAAATATATATTATAATTGTGTCGATTTACATGAATTACCGTCTTTGTAACTTATTTTCTTTAGTAGTTTTCGCTTGCGGCTTTGCCCGCATGGTGGAGGGAGGGGTTAGGAACGCAGCATCCATTTCTGTACCCCTAACAACGTGTATGCAACATTTTATAATGATCGGTTAATTAGTAATACGTGAAAGCTTAACAAACAAAGTCACTTTCGAATTTATAATATTAGAATAAATAAAGTATTTAATATTTATATCACAAGCAGTAATAATAACTTAAGATATATATTTTAATTTCATTTGCTTTAAACTTATTTGACCTTACTTAAAAACTGTGCTTAGCAACTGATAGATTAAATTCTGATATATCACTTTATGTCATTATTGATTTTACATTCGAAAGAACAAGACGCAGCATTGCTTATATAAATTAATCACCCGATACACGACGTTTGTAAATAAGGATAATTATGGGTACTTACCATATTGTAATTTCTATGCATTGCGGTAACATAATAACATTTGCCCATCACCTACCTATAGTAAAAAATAAATAAAAATAATGTTGCAGTCACGGGGCCCTAGTAGATGTGAAACTTCGAAATTGATGGTTATTGAAAAATTTTTAGTAAAAAAAAAAAACAAAAAAAAAACAGTTATAGTAAAATAAATAAAAACATTGTTTCGTTTATAAAATAAATAATTTCTTATCATTAAGTATACGCGCCACGCACACATAAGGGCATATAGAGTGGCGGCTTGGCATAGCATACAAATCAGTTTTACCCCAAGGCGCGTTAATGGATGTTGTACAAAAAAATATCCTCATTTGTCTAAAAAAAAATAATAACAGCCTGTATAAGCCTCATTGCTAAAGCGACGTTGTTAACTAATAACTAATCGTCAAATTTAATTGATATAAATAAAACGAATAAAAAAACAGACAAGATTTACGACCTACGACTATTCATTTTGCTTTAAGCGTAAACTTGCACGATGCCCTACCACCAAGTAAGTAAACAACAACGTAAGCTGATTGGCTACCATTTGTGACGTCAGAATATAAAATAATTTAACATGTTTTAGCTACATACGGATATTGAGGTCAACCTAGTATGTTACCAGCAGTTTCTACTGGAAACGGTGGGGCCGACATATATGCTGCCTATATAGGCCCCTTAAAAATACAAAAAAAAAGTTCTACTGGTACTTTCGTCAGAAGACCTCCCTTTTCCATAATCCTTCATACATAAAAGTTCACATAATCTAAGTAGATGTATATAACTTATTATAAAAATACAAAATAAAATAAAATTAAACGCGCACGCACTTGTGTGTGTGTGTGTGTGTGTGTGTTTGTGTGTTGCGTGTTTGCCCTCTTTCTAATCCTTGACTAATTTGTTGTCATCATTGTCTATTTAAAAAATTGAATGTAAACAAAGAATAACTTCGAAAAAATGGACACATGTGTCATATCGTTCTAATCGTCTCAAAGGTTCTTACACAGAGAATATTATTATCGGCATTATTATCGACGGTATTATTATCGGAGAATATTATTATTTGGAAACCCATCGAACTGGGACAAAGAGATTCAACCTGTGATCTTCATTACTGGACAAAAGGCATAAATTAGTCAGCTTTATTACTTAGTCAAGTCGAAAAGGTCGTAATACCGGAATATTAAGGATCGTATTCACGAAATTAATATAAGGCTAGGTATATAGTACTTTTTACTTGATTGTGTGTCATGTCCTTAGATATATATTTATATCATGCATAAATTACAATATTGCTAGATTTTATGTCGCAAATCCTTCCCAATTACGTTTAAATGAGATGCGCAGTTTTTTTTATCAAAATGTAGTTATTTCTAATACACTGTATCATGCAGTTTTGAGTTATTATTTTATAAGATACAATTAAATTTGAAGTTGACCGAATAGATTTTTTTTTTTTATATTCGCCGGGAGGGCAAATGACTCTACTCCACCTGATGGTAAGTGGTAGTAGAGTCCAAACGCGACGACGGCCAGTACAGACGGGAAAAACGTTCTGCACTAGCCGCCTTCGCCTTGCCGGCCCGCAAGATGCCTCTTCACGTCTCGTTTGAAGGAATCCGGGTTGTAAGAGGAGGGGAACAGGTGAGCTGGTAAGGAATTCCATTTTTTGGAATTCTAATTAATAATAATTATAATTATTAATATTATTATTAAATTTAATTATTAATAAAAAATAATTAAATTATACCGGGAATAACTTTCAGTGATCTTTTCAGACAGTTAAGTTACAAGATACATTGAGTAAATGAATTTAAAATATTAATTATCCTACATGAAAATATTTTTTGTGTAAAATATATTTTTTTATCAAACAACACGTCATATTTATAAAATTCGTTACGAAATGTCGTTACTATTAAGCTAATCACTTTCTATGTCATGTAATTCTATAAACATGACATTAAAATCTATTGATAAAGCTCTGTACAAGCTGGATAGGCAGCACCTCAATCAACTGTTCGAACATCAAACATGAGTATTATAAAATCAAATGAAAACTAATTTATTTGTTAAATGTCACACCATAAGCTGTAAGATTAAATAAATAAATAAATAATGCGTGATTCTGTGGATTATTCCGATGAACACGGATGACTACGCACCGCACCATGACTCCTCGAACAGTGTCTTGTTTAGGACGAGACTCGAAGCCAGTTTTTCATTCCAAAATGCAACGTGAAACAGTGATAGCCTGTGAATGTCCCACTACTGAAACAGTGATAGCCTGTGAATGTCCCACTACTGGGCTAAGGCCTCCTCTCTTTTTTTGAGAAGAAGGCTTGGAGCTTATACGAACACGCTGCTCTAATGAGGGTTGGTGGAATACACATATGACAGAATTTCAGTGAAATTTGACACATGCAGGTTTCCTCACGATGTTTTCCTTCACCGTCAAGCACGAGATGATGAGAAATTCAGTGATCCTTGCCCGGGTTTGAACCCACGAGCATCGGTTAAGATTCACGCGTTTTAACCATTGGGTCATCTTGGCAACGTGTAAAGTAATAATAATTATATTATGAGCATAAATAAAGTGAACGAAGAGAACTGAAAAGTGGATGTTGGTCTACAATAAAAGTAGTTCACGGTATACATCTATCAAAAATCATAAATATATTGTCGTGTTTATATGGACGAAACGAGCCCGCACCACACCTTTGTTTGAAGTTACCGACTTATTGGTAAGAAGTTAAAATTTCATATCGCACTCGCTTCGCTTAGCTACATTGATGTGTATGGTTCTGTAATATTCGATTAATACATCACAAAAGAAGGCTCTGTGCCTCAGACTTGCCATTAATTTTAAATAATTATCGCCGGCATGTTAAATTAAATTTGTCGTCACAATTTTCATTTTATATTTTGGTTTTAAATATATTTAGTTTGATTATATATTTAAAAATATATTAAAACAATATAATTTATCATTATTAAATAGAATATATTTAATATTTTTTTAAATAGAATTTTAGAAATTTACAAGTTTTGGAATTGCTTTATTGTTCTTGGCCTTGTTTATTTTACTATAAACTGCTTACGTGTTAATTGTCACTGAGTTAATCGACATAGGCTTTATGCAAGCTTCTTTAGGTAGGTACCACCCACTCATCAGATATTCTACCGCAAAACAGCTGTACTTGGTATTGTTGTGTTCCGGGTTGTGTCCGGGCACTCTACATTCTGAATATAAATATATGAGCATTTTTAGTTGGTTGTATAAATGAGACCATAGATACTGGTATTATTTGGACCACTGTGACAGAAAAGTTTTCTTGTTTGTTTTGATTGTAACTTATGGACGTTGTTAGAAGTTTGGTACATCGCGCTATCAAGAAGCACACAAAAAAATATGAGTATACTACAGCAATGTTTTACCTTTTCTTACTATCTTATTTATGAGTTTGTTTTTATTATAGATTAATATTATTTTATTTATTATTATACCACCTACCTCATATCCTATGAGTTATTACTTACACCATTGGTTGCCTGGAAGAGATCGCTATGTAGCGATACGGTCAGCAAAATTGTATTCTTCTTTTATCTAGGCTGTGTCCATATTTTGCATTTGTTTTTCTCTTTGTGGTGTACAATAAAGTATAAAGTAAAGTAAAATATCTTAAAGTATAAGTTCTGACTTCGTACTTTTTTATATTTAATAATTATTCAATTTACTTGGGGCTTTGTGCAAGCCTGACTGGGTTAGGTACCACACACTCATCAGGTATTCTACCACTAAACAGCAGTACTTAGTATTGAGGTGTTCCGGTTTAAAGGGTGAGTGAGGGACATGACATCTTCGTTCCCAAGGTTGGTGGCGCATTGGCGATGTAAGGAATGGTTAATATTTCTTACATCGCCAATATCTATGGGTGTTGGTGACCATCTAACAATAATTGACCAATTTGCCCGTCCGATTACCTATAAAATAAAATAAAAAAACAAAAAACGCTCGATACATTTTGTGTGCACATTTATTCATTCATTTTAGACCATTTAAGTTTATCCGCCAAGTAATTGGGAATTTTACGATATGATAAAAAACCCATTGATTTTCTTTCGCCGGTTCCTCTCAGGTCTGAGGTGCTTATTTCCAAACCGGTGGTATATTTAAGACAATCAATGAGCAAGTGTAACGCTTCTATATTGAATTAAAATTTTTGACTTTGACTCAAACATCAAAATATAACACTGGTGAACTAGCAGAGTCAACAACAATACACAATTCAGAAATAAAATCCTATGGGACATAAGACCTTGCTGAGAATTTAGTGGGTCATTGAAGTCTACAGGGTTGGTAGCTCAAATATATCATCATCATATAGATCATCATAATTCAACCACGTATCGACAAACGCCTCGTCAATCTTATAAAAGCTGAACGAGCGCCAAATTTGTTTATTTATTATCCTGACCTCTGAAATCCTGTGTCAACAAATTTGTTTAACCTTAGATCATCATTCTCGTTTATTTGGTTCTTATAATTATATATTTGGTTCTTATATATATATAATTCAACGTAATATAAGGGAGGATTAACGGCGTTGTAAGTTTTTATTATTGTGTTCCGGTTTGACTCCAAATAAATGAGGTAAAAGCAAGTGAACTATGTTATACATTTGTTGCACTAACTCCTAACTCGCTTACAGTTTTAATATCAAGCTGAATGTAATTTATTAAATTTATATATACATATATATATACATTTAATATATTATGTACTCATAAATGTAACGACAATTCAGAAAGTTCTTTAAATAAATAAAATAATTTTTTTTTTTTTATAGAATAGGAAGGCGCACGAGCATATGGGCCACCTGATGGTAAGTGGTCACCAACGCTCTTAGAAATTGGCATTGTAAGAAATGTCAACCATCGCTTACATATCCAATGCGCCACCAACCTTGGGAACTAAGATTTTATGTCCCTTGTGCCTGTAATTACACTGGCTCACTCACCCTTCAAACCGGAACACAACAATATCAAGTATTGCTGTTTTGCAGTAGAATATCTGATGAGTGGGTGGTACCTACCCAGACGAGCTTGCACAAAGCTCTACCACCAGTAGCAATACAATAGGTTTGGTAGGTGATGGCGATCTAATCGCATCGTTTCTAGCATTCAAGCGCTCTAAGATATTTCTTAGTGTTCCTGAGCTTATCTTCATCCGAGTTTTTTCTCTTATATACGTTTTGTCTACTACTATTAGACATAATAGTCAAAGTCAAAAATCTTTATTCAATATACAATCGTTACACTTACTTATTGACTTTCATAAGTCTACCACCGTTTCGGAAATAAATACCTTAGTTTTGAAAAGAACCGGCGAAAGAAAATTATAAAAGGTTAAGATGGTCTAAAAGCGACAATAAGCTAGTGAACTTACCACTTCTCAATTACGAGCCAATTCAGAAAGTAATTGAATAAAAAAAATTAACTGGCATATAATAATAACAATAATTTGTAATAACTGCCAAAAGGCTATGACGTAAATTCTGTCAGGCTTATTATTCAATGATAGTCGACAATACGTACATATATAAAAATACTCCGGTAAAACGATCCTTTACAATAACTTTTAACACTTTATTCTCTTTCACACATAACTACTACTACGCTACTACGCTACTAGACTACTGCTCTACATAGGTACGCGTAGGTAATACACACTTTAATTAATATTTTACAATTATATTACAATTCTAATTATCATTCGTACAATAGTACTGATAACGACTAAGGAAGTCAATTTTCAAATGGTTTGTTTTTTACGGTGTAGCTTTTTTTCTCGCTCAATAATTTCCGACCCGTGTTAATTTAATTGCAACAATTATTTTCTAAAAATGGCAAAATGATTATTAAAAATCAGTAAAATCTTAAATATCATATGTAATTGTTTTACTTTTTTTTCAGTAAAAGTACTATTAACTAGCAAAGCCACAAGCAATTGATTGTAGGCAATATTTTATAGAAAATACATTTCTTTGTAAAATCCTGCGGCTCCTCTAACACTACTCCGCCATTAACCACGTCTGTGGTCAGAATTACAATGAATAAAAACTATCAAGGCCTTTTGACCGAGCCTTGATAAAAAATACTTTTTATTATTTTTATGGTAATTCAGAAAGTTTTTAAGCTATGAAAATGCTAATGAATCTTGACAGTACACTGATTTTTTATATATTCTTTTTGATTTATTTCCATAAAGAATTATTAATACATTACATTTATTAATGTAATATAGGATAAACACACACACACACTTACCTCAGCCGAATAGACGTCCTCTGCTGGACAAAGGCCTCCCCCAAAGATTTCCATATTGGCCGGTCTTGAGCAGCCAGCATCAAACGGCTTCCCGCGAGTCTTTTTATGATAAAACATAAATAATTATAAAGATAAACGGTTTTTTCTAGCCGTTATATCGTCCGGTGATTTGTCATGTCATACAAGCTCATACATTTATTTCACGTTGTGACCAACACACCGTAAGGCCAAAAAACCTTAATTTTATTAGATATAATTTGGCTGCTTAATATAAGGTCAGTGATTAATGTTTTATACATTATTAAATTAAACAATTTCGATACCTTAACAGCGAGTTCTTCACATAATTGATGTTATTACAAAATGTTTTAGAAATTGCATCGCAAAAATTTATAATCTCAAATAACTCTTATCCCTTCTTCTTATCTCATAGTATTTTTTAATCTAAACTTGCGACGGAACGGATAATTAAATTCGTTCATAAATATATTTTTTTTTATCTTAGCGAGAATGCCCGAGGCTTCAGATATATTACGACCGCGGTAAATGGGAAAAGTTATGGATGAAAGTTAGCGGGACGGTGGTATCGTTCTGACTAATGATAGCAATTGTGTAGAATAACCAGAAATCGTTGGAAAAAGCGAATTTTGGATAGAAACTGGGCTAATGGACGATCCTGTGCTTACTGTGATGATGGCTATTGGTGTACTGGTATTAGAATTGTCCAGTATTTATTCATTTATAATTAAAATAAAAATACTTTATTCACCATTGAATTACGCTTAATTATTGATACTCAAACTAGAAACTACCACCGGTTAGGAAAATAAACACCCAGTTCTAAGAGGAACCTGCGATAATATACTAATATAGATCATTAGTATATTATCGACAGCCAATTTCTTAATGAATAAATAAACAAAAAATATTAAGAGAAATATTAAAATATACAATACAATTCGATGAAAATGAAAAATGAAAATGAAAAAATAGTTTATTCTTTATCAAGTTGTACATAGCAAATAAAGGTTGGGACCCTCTAGTGAGTATAATATAATACTCGTGACAGAAGGACCCGCTCTTCCATAACATACAATTCTGTCCATGTTCTTAAAAAGAATAAACAATATCTTACTATATACTAAAACTCACAATCAGTAGATAAACTAACATTATATCAAAATGAATTTTACTTGTGTGTTTGTGTGTTTGTGTGTGTGTGTGTGTGTATGTGTGTATGTGTGTGTATGTGTAGGTGGGTGTATGTGAAGATAACAGTAGATTAGATTATGTTTTATGAAACAGAATTAATTCGGTGTCATCGTATGTTTTTGTTTTTAACCATTCAAATAATTTCTGTTTGACGTTAAAATATTGTTCGGGATATATGTTTAGAATTTTATTAATTTCATTATAAAGGTAGGCAGAACGTGTTATATATTGGTTGCTAGCAAAAGTAGTCTTAGCACCATACGTTTCAGCAATTTTATGTTTTATTCTTCTGTTTAATGAACTGGATTTAATGAATTTTAATGATTTATGAGCTTTAAGAATGATACGTTGGATATACATTTGTCTGACAGTCAGTATCTGGCTCATTGAATATAGCGTGCCCGATTCGATAATGTCGGCTTCATCGAAATTCAATGCATTTATCGATATAAACGATGACAATATAATATAAAACTGTCTGACTATCTGATCACAAACAGCTATACGTGGAAATCAAGAAAATAAAACCACCTCCCAGGAAACATTATCAATACGAAGCAATCAATTACAAGGAACTTTTTGAATCTATGGAGAGATCTGGGATACGGGAGTTAAACGATGATTTTACAAAATTGGAGAAACTTATTAAAAAACTAACAATAGAGCACAAAATTATAAAGACTAAAATTTTGAATGAACCGCATAAGGAATGGATAGACAGAAATATAATAGCAGAAATCAATAAAAGAAATCAAATGTGAAAACCAAATGGACAGAACTAAAGAAGAACCCAGACGACGAATACCTAAAAGAAGAGTTTGACACCCAACGAAAACAAGTAATCAATCTGATCCAATGAAGACAGTAACAACCTGTTAATGTCCCACTGCTGGGTTAAGGCCTCCTCTCCCTTTTTGAGGAGAAGGTTTTGGAGCTTATTCCACCACGCTGCTCCAATGCGGGTTGGTAGAATACACATGTGGCATAACTTCAATAACATTAGACTGCATGTGTTTAATTTTATTTTTCTCACGATGTTTTCCTTCACCGTCAAGCACGAGATGAATTATAAAAACAAATTAAGCACATGAAAATTCGGTGGTGCTTGCCCGGACTTGCACCCATGATCATCGGTTAAGATTCACTAGGACATCTCGACGTATTTATTATTTCTTAGTTTTTATTCCTTTGATACACTGGACTTATTGTATTGACAGTTAAGAGTGAGTTATTATATAACTTGTTTCTGCCCACAGCTTTGTTCGCGTATGAAGGAGAGGGGATGTTAGTTCCCTATCTCTTTTTCTTTATCCCCCCTGACAATATGTGTCAAGATTTTATGATAATCCGTTGGGTAGTTAAAACGTGACAATGTAACGAATTAAACAAAACAAATTACACATTTATAATATTAGGATAAATTTAATAATAAACAACATGATCATAGATGATATTCATTTTTCTTTAAACAATTTAGAAACTCAAGAAGCCCTACTGAACTAGTAGGGCTATCCTGTAAGAGCAAACTCGAAACTCACTTGAAACTGATTTGAATTTTGTGTTATGAGAAATATTGACACAAACATACATAAAGGGAGAAAGCAACGGTAGTAATGTTGAGGATGATAACTACCTGTAGATGACGCAGACAGAGAAATTATATAAATGAAAAAAATCTAAAAAGTTAAAAAAAAACTAAATATTATCTTTTTAATAAATAAATATTTTTCAAAATTTGTTTTGCTTACTCTACTCAATCGATGTTATATAAACAAGGTGAAAGTAGTTATGCGTGACAATTATTTTTGATGTTAAGGAAAGTTTGTAGCGATAATTTACTAATGAAGCAATAATTATAATTTATCAATTTTTAATTCTATCTCTCCTTGAAGCTTAGATGCAGTTTAAGGAGCGCTTACATAAATTAAGACTGGTCTTATAATACTTTATATTTATTCACTGTTATCTTGAAGGTGGTGATGAAGGAGTCAAGTTTGGATAATATTTAATAATTTTATAATATGAACAGATGGTTATCTATTGTTTCATGTAAATAGTAAATAAAATGAATGAAATATCAAACTACAAATAGCACCAACTACTCCATTCTCAACCGTGCGATTTTATTGATTGCGTATATATTGCAGGCCGTAAATACACCGTTCGGAATAAACCTTAAATCTGGGTCTTATTGACCGAGCATTAAAAATAGCAAGGAAATTAACCCTCGACGGCTGGGTCGGTCCCAATCGAGAACAATCGGTGCGATTGACCTGCAAATCGAACTTTAGGGTCATTCGGAGTTAATTGCCTTTATCGTGGAATGATTTTTTTATGTGTAAAATGTCACACTGCTTTTGCATTAAGGAGATTTAGAAAAGCGGGTTTTTATTTTTTAATATAATATAATATAATATTTTGGTAATATACTATATTACCAAAACTCATATATTATTCAAACCTGAAAAACCGGCGAAAGAACCTCAGCGTTGTTTTTTTATCTCATACATAACAATTATCGGTTCCATATTGATAGGTTAATAAAAATATATTTTATTAAAAATTGCCTGGAGGCGATCGTTTCATTCCTAGGGTCTGCAATTACCTAAAAAATAATTGGTTTTGTAATAGCCCTAAGGTCACAAACAATCCAATACGATTCTGTTAAATTTTACAATTGAATGTTTTTGAAATGTTTATGTGATCCTCTTGTAAGAACGCACATTTTTTTATCTCGCTGGAAAAGCGCGTTTACCCCACGTAAAATGGGACACGCCAATGGGGATCATGCGCCTGAACACCAACTGAAAATCCAGTGGTATCCAATCCGTCTCTTCGGGGAAGGTCACAAAATCGCTTGCGCATATTTCTCTACCGTATTATACTACTAATCCTGTGTAACAATAAAAGTAATACACGTGTTAACAGTATGTATGTCACAAATATAATATTCCTCGCTTTTCATAGCTGTGCTCTTATATATCATACATCTTGGCAGTTATTTAATTATTTATTTATTACGTTTGCTAGCGATTTTTACACTGGTCACTCATACATATATAATAATAATACATTCACAAATTATGTAAAATGATTATAAAGCAAATACTACATGCTTGTCACATCACAGTTACTAAATACTTGCTATAAAAAGAGAAGCTAAAAACTACAATGAAGCATTTCTTTTTAGAGAAAGAGCAAAATGGAAAATTAAAGCTTGTACAGACACACGTCTTGACAATATAAATAAAAATAATAATAATAATGTCCTTCAGATCGATTTCGGCCACGGTGGCCAATCTCAAGAGAGATTAGCCAACTACGCAGGAGATATTATAGTGCATAAGTGTGTGCGCAAACATAGGAGCACTCTCTATTCTTTAACTCTCATAATCCTATGAGACGGCAATCTGACAGGACCGGAAAGAGTTCAGGCGCAGTACCAATGGCTTTACGTGCTTTCCGTGAAACGGGAGTGTACAAACTTCCAACTTCCAGATTCCGGGCTGCTAGAAATTTCTGACAGAAAAACACAATAACTTTTTATTGGCCCAACCTGAGAATTGAACCCAGGACCTCCGGGTCTGCGGCCTTAGCCACTAGACCAACGAGGCAGTCAGACAATATAAATACGAAGTAGATATCTAAACTTTCAACCTTTTCTTTTGATTAATAAATACTTAAAAATGATAAAAGTTGGTATAAAAATTAAAACATCTAAAATATAAAAAGTAAAGCAGTATAAAAAAGACTTAAATATAGTGTTAATTAAATTTCATTAGCACGACATATATTAATTAAATTTAAATTTAACTGAAAATTAAACAACTTATTCATTATATATTTCATTAAACAGTTTGATGCTATAACAATTGAAATCATATTCTTAAATACTAAATATAGGAGAATCTTAAGTGGGCTCAGGAGATGTTTTGGTGTTTATTCCACTACGCTGCTGATGGATGGCATGTCCCCACCATGTTGCATGTTGAAAATAAAGCATCCTAACGATGTTTTTCTTCTCGTCGCACACAAGACGGATTATAATTGCAACTTAAGTACATGAAAAATCGGTAAATGCGTGTTACGACCACTGCGCCATCTTGGCTTCCAACTTATATATAGATTTGATGTATGTTTGTGTTTTTGTTCGTATAGTGTGCTGAAAATGTTGAGGTCGTATCATGAGCTGAATGTAGATAGTTACAAATTAATTTGTGTTTAAAAATTTGCACGTTGAACATTTTATAGAAAGATATTAAGTCGAATCCGTAGCGAACGATCTTAATTCAGCGTTTTGAGGGTGATAAAAAATTTAATGTCTTTTATCAATGTTTTATTGGAGATTTTATTGCTCTATAAATCGAGTGGGATAACGATTTTAATATATTTAAACTTTAAATTTAAATTCACATTTAGTAGTAGACCGGTTCGACTTTTCGAAGACCAATTTCAACATTAAATATTTTCTGAGGTCATCAGTGTAATACTCTTGAAGATATTGATTGATATGCGATACGATTACTGGGTGGGTTATTGGGAGTTTTTTTTTCTGCCTTTTTATTTTTACATAATATAATAATAATAATAATATTCTGGGACATTTTTCACACACGGCCATCTGATCCCAAATTAAGCTTGTGCAAAGCTTGTGCTACGGAAACCAGACGACTGATATACTACATATACTACTTTTCTTTTGTAAATACATACTTACATAGATAATTACACCCAGACTCAGGACAAACAGACATGTTCATGCACACAAATGTCTGTCCTGGGTGGGAATCGAACCCACAATCTTCGGCGTGAAAGGCAAGTATCTACCAACCACGCCAACCGGCTCAAACTGGTATTAATACTATAATTTATGATGACGCTTTGTTTTATTGATGTAACTGGATAAGGGGTCATTTGGTGATTTACTCGATGCTTAGACATATAATATAATATAACGGAAAATTAATCACAGAATGCTTAAGATATATTCTGCGATTTTTATAAAATGAACTCAGAATTGAAAAGAGACATCATTCAAATATATTTGTTTTTAGAAGACTTAAAGAAAAGAACTGACAAGAAATTGTATTTATTACTCTTTTTCTCCAAACAAATGATTATCAAATACTTATAAACAATCACAATTTTAAATGAAAAACAAAGCTATTACTGGATTGGACGGTCTACTAGCCACCAGATGAAAACCTGCTACTTGCTACGAAGTAAAAACCATGGTCTTGACAGCACTGTATAATAAATTAATGTCTTAATCTAATCCCTTACAGAACAGAGTACAAAAACATTAGGTTTTATACTCGAGAGCCATTATATACGTCGTACTAACTTGTCAAATGCACAAAACACGGGATAATGTTAACATGTCGTTAAGTTTTTTTTTGTATCTTTGTACATTCTTAAATCGTTGGGAGTTTTAGTTTATATATATAGGCCTCTGCATCTTTGACAGATGATTTAAGCGGCATCGCGAAGGCACTTGCGTTCATGACTGAAAGTGAGCGAAGTGTCCTCTCCGTGGATGCTGCTACGCCTGGGCCAGGCGACTTTATGGCAACACGGGCTTGCCCAGTACCCATGCCACCCTCTCCTCCTCCCCAGCAGGATCCGCAGGAATGACAAGTCAATACGTGTGGTGCTGGTTTGGCCGCAGGTGACTGGCTTACGCCTAAACGGAGGCACCGCTCCGGGTTTAATATTAGTTTTCCTTCTTCTTTGGCGTGACGCTGGGATAATTTTGGGAAACAACGTATCAAGGAGAGGGGTGAGGATACTGTGATCACGGAAGATACAGGAATGTGACACTAGTAGCTAGAGCAGTCCGGGGTCGCGTACCCGTAGTGATTCCAACCAGCTATCGGACAGATAACTGGTAGATCCACCCTCTGGACAAATAAGGTTATGCATTTTTGTTACGTATACGATCTGCGCGAACGTCACTCGATACGAACCAACATTGAAAATATATCAATAAATTTTGTATATCATAACTTTTAAACGTATCTCAGTGTTCGATTGCAGTACTTTTTTCTTTTTGGTCACGAAAAAATTTTGACAAACGTGGCTTTTGGATGTCGTTGTACGACTTGTTCGTAATTCTGACTTCGTCTAGAAGCTTCTGGACCGCAGTGTTCTTAGGTGAGACTTTGTCTGCGTGCTTGAGGTCCTCGAGCGCGGATTCATAGTTCTTGAGCGCGAAATTCGCTTGACCTCGATGTGCAGCACCTCAGAACAGGTTCTGATACAGGATCGATAGTCCTGCAGCCTAGCGTAGCAAGCGGCAAGGTTTAGATTGCACTTTATGGTGTATGTCTTTATTTCTTCATGATACGGGCCGAGGCGGCCGGCGGCGCGCGCGATGTACCGCAGACACTTGTAGTGCTTGCGCGCCGCGCCGCGCACGCGCTGCGCCGCTAACTGCGCGTTGCCGCTCTCCTTCAACGCATGGATGCCGTGCATCAGCTCCTCCGTCGTAAGATCAATGCGAAGATCTTCTGGATACTCCGTTAGATGGTCCACAGTGCCATCATTGCAACAAACATTCCAATTGTGGATATCCTGGATTTCTCCACAATCCTCTATTATGCATTCCACCCTCGGTCGACCATCATCAGCCATCTGCTGTATCTCAGCAACTATTCCAAGTCCTGCCAGAACTCTTCCGGTCTGTTTGGGGTAGGTCGGGCGTCGAGTTCATTCTTTTTTACTTTGTTTTTGTTTAGTTAGAATTTAGAAGTCTTAACGGCTAATGAGATTAACCAACCATTATAATGTCAATTATTGTGCTGTTTAAAGTGTGTTCACGTTTTTTCTTATAAATGGCACGGGTACTGTGATATATCGAAGATAATGGTAAAGAGACACCAGCTAAAACAAAGGAACCCTTTGGTATTTTTAGATATTTTAATCGATGGCGAGAAAGCTGGACGAATAGTTATAGAACTAAGACGTGATGTTGTGCCTAAGACAGCAGAGAACTTCCGAGCTCTCTGTACGGGTGAGAAAGGTGTCAGAGTCTTCGGTAAACCTTTGCATTTCAAAGGAGTTCGATTTCACAAAGCCATTTCGCAGTTCATGGTCCAAGGTGGGGACATAATTAATGGCGATGGGACCAGCGGTGAGAGCATATATGGTCCGACATTTGAGGATGAAAATTTTACACTTACGCACGAAGCGGGCGTGCTTAGTATGGCAAATGCGGGCCCCAATACTAATGGATCACAGTTCTGCGTGACGACCGTCCCCTGTCCACAACTCGATGAAACTAATGTGGTATTCGGAAGAGTTTTAGTTTAGAACGGCACAAATAAAAATTATTTGAAATCATAAAGTTAACAAATAAATATTTTAATCAATATCTTTCAAGTTATCCTATTAATATTATGAACGCGAAATTTTGTAAGTGTGGATGAAGTGGATGTATCTTTGTTACTGTGTAACGCAAAAACCACTAAATAGATTTGTATGAAATTTGGAATAGAGATAACTGATACTCTTATTTACCACACAGTTTTCCTAACCTGGTCCTCTCAACTCAAACACGGGAGTAACTGCTTGCAGAAGCTGGCAAATAAAAAACAATTAAGTAATTATTCTTTGTATATAATACTATATAAATGTATAATTTCTGTGCTATATAAATTTAACCAGTGTTTATTGCCTGTCGGATCCACTTCTAAAGTATTCCGTCAACCCACATTCATATCGCTAGCGCTTCAGAAATAATTAATTATTTAAACCGAACAATGGTTACCGTACTGTCAAAGATTAAATTAGAAATGGTATATATATGCTTTATTTTGATTTGACCAAAAAATATTAAAAAATAATTACACTTTAATAAGACGCAATATGACCTCTATGGTCAGTTATCATTATTTTCAAACTTCAGGTTGATGTTCTTTAAATGATTATCGGTTTTTATAATACAAATAAGCGGATTCAGAAGCCACCTAGAGTGGTCACTGTCCATAGACATGGTGCCGTAAGAAATATTAACAATTCCTTACATCACCAATACGCCAGAAACAAGCTTGCACAAAGCCCTGCCACCAAGTGATAACTTTCGAATCAAGAACAAATGATAGTTCATCATTTGTTCTTGATTCCGTTTTTTTGGACACTAAAGTATTGTATTGTAAATATTGTATTGTATCGTTGTAACAATACATTTGTATCATCCATTTATCAACGGCAGACACGAAACATAACCGACACAGCTACATATCGATTGACTTAATCGTTTGTAGACTTAATTATATGTGGAAATGGCGTAACTATTCGATAAGTCAAATGATCAACAATTGCTTATTGAAAAGGCTTTATATATCACTGCATATTATTGTTCCGGTTTGAAGGCTCACTCACCAGTGTAATTTCAGGCATTAGGTATATCTTTTTAGTTTCCAAGGTTTGTAGCGCATTGCTGATGTAAGGAATAGTTAATTTGATGATATATATCTGTTGGCCTATTTGCCACCATTCTCCTACGTATCAAAATTAAAAAAAACCCAGTCCCACAAATTTCCTCTAGGAAAAGGCTTGCTCTTCTGGTATAAAGAAGGCTTGGAGTTATTACACCACTCGGAATAAATATTCATTCGTTAGTTTTTGAGTTTATCGCGATTAAACAGACAGAATCACTAAAAAATGCTGTCTTTAAGTGCGTGATGCCATTTTTATATATTATTTTGTCTATGGACTCAACAATGGTAGCGGTTTCGTGTAATTAGTATGGATGGCTTTACGCTTGACCACACAACTTGAAAATGTTATATTATATCTAGTATTAGCGTAGTTCAATTTATCCAAACAAGGGAGAAAATTAGATAATACTGATAAAAATACGCTTAAATGTTATATGAGTTTTTACTTTTTAAAAAGAGTTACTATGTGATAGAAGTACCTTTGCATAACATATTGGGACCTTACATATGAAATAATCGTTTTGTCGTACTGACCACTTTGATCTGAAATATCTCCTCTTTGGTTAAGAATTTCAAATTCAAATTTATAAATTCATTTAGCTGGTATTTGAGTTTTGAAAACAGTCATTCATTTGTTTTTTCCTTATTATTTTTTCTTTGGCGTCGCTTATTACCGTACAATGAAAAAAATAAAATATTGGTATATTTAAGAGTACGAATTCTACCGTGGCACCAGTGCTGCAGAAACAGCTCGAAGGTTCAAAGATGTGTACGGCACTGGTGTCGCAAAATAAAGCACGGTACGTTTTTGGTTTCAACGTTTTCGTTCTCGAAATTTCGACCTTCAGAACCAACCCCGTGGACGGCCGGAGACCAAAGTGGAAAATGAAGAATTAAAGGCTATTGTGGAACCGGATCCATCACAAAGCACTTCAGAGATAGTAGTTAAGTAATAAAACTGTATTAATCCACTTGAAGCAAATCAAAGTAGTAGTAAAGTAGTTGAAGCGAAGCAAAAGTAAAAAAACTTGAACGATGGGTACCTCATGAATTGAATGAATCGAACTTGCAAACACGCGTCGACTGCTGTGTTACTTTGCTCAACCGACACAATAATGAAGGGATTTTAAATCAAATCATTACTTGTGATGAAAAGTGGATACTTTACGATAATCGGAAGCGCTCGTCGCAATGGCTGAACCCCTCCTGGGTTACCTAACCTAGCCAAAAATTATAATATATGATTATAATATTTTACAAAAAAAAATGACTTAATATTCCGCCCGTAAAAAACGCCAATTTCATATGTAAGGACCTAATATTATCGTCTTAAAATACTTTATTGACCGGCGGTGTTAACCTGACTGTATATTTTCATGTTTATGGGTGAAACGGTATAAATTTATGTGATGCAGCGCTATCTGGTGGTAGCAACCACAAAGTGGTTGATCTAAAAGTATTATAGTAAATAGTTATTGAGTTTATTGCGTTCGAGCAGACAGACAGATATTGCGGGGGACGTTGTTTTATAATAGGTAGTAATAGATGACTGACTGTCTCGTTGGTCTAGTGACTTGATGTAAGGCCGCAGACCCGGAGGTTTTGGGTTCGATTCCCAAGTCGGGCCAGTAAAAACTTATTGGGTTTTTCTGTCAGAAAATTCTTAGTAGCAGCCCCGAGTTTGGAAGTTAGAAGTGTGTACACTCCCGTGCTCATAACCCGATGGGATTGTCGTCCCATCGGATTATGAGAATAAGGGAATAGAGAGTGCACCTGTGTTTGCGCATACATTTGTTCACTATAATATCTCCTGCGTAGTTGGCTAATCTCTCTTGAGATTGGCCGCCGAGGCCGAAATCGGTCTGGAGGACATTATTAGTAGATAGATAGATAACTACACTATTATCGTACTTTAAAAAGAGCCTTGAATAGTGACAGATTTTACAAGTACCACCACAATAATTTATTTATGTTATATTATTGTAAATTGTATCGAACTTAAGTGTTACAAAAAGTGAAAAGTTTCAACTCGATTCAGAAATTTATATATTCGTATTGTGACATATTTTGATAAAATCTTTTTAACGATATTTTTTTTACACTTAATAGGCAAACGTTTGACCGTTGACTTGCCTGATCTTAAGCATCGACACGGACTAGGTTTTAGCACGCTTGCCTAAAAGAAACCTGTTTACTCTGGATTTGAAGACACCAACGTTGTACCTATAAATACACAATTACAATGTATAATATATTGTAATTGTGTGTATCTTAATATAATTGTGATGTTACAAATTAATAATCTTTATATTATCTAGCAGATTTATTTATTCGATATTATTGTATTACGTATAACATAATTGCACTCAAATTTGGCCTTGAAAAATTTTTCTCATCCCATAAGAAGATTTATTATTAAAGACAGTCAAGCGATGCAGGAACCATTATAGCTGACCTTTTCGAAACCAAAGTTTTCAACGTAAATATACCAAAAAGAACTCTTACTTACTAACTTACCGTAAATTATTCCAAGCGATCTGAACTTTAGAATGTTAAAAACTTTGATGCTGATTTAGAATAACGTCTGCCGCAATTCAAGCTCTAACAGCTAATGGTGTGATTCATTAGGATTGAAATGGCTTTGATTCTGGATCTAGTGATTAGGAAACCTGTCTCGATTAATGAGACCTTTAGTTATAATGCATGGATAAATATATATAATAAAATAAATTGGTAAGGTCTCACTAAAATCAGCATCTTCATGAGACGACTTTTCTATTTATATGTCACTTAATGGAATGGTAATCACCGATAATATATAGCAGTAGTCTTAATAATTCCATTTACCCTCAAGCAAAGAAATTAAGATATTATCCCTTGAGCTGTCTCTTGAGATACTCCTTGAGTCAATAATAATACTGGCACACTCAGCCGTCGAATCGGTTAAAACTTGGAACGTCTAGACGAAAAATTATCATAATCATGTTAGATAAACATGTCAGAATTTTATTATACATGCCAGTTTTCTCACGGTGTTTTTCACCGCTGAACCCGAGATAAACTATAAATAAAAATTAAGCACAAATTCATATCAGAGGTGCTTGTATGGATTCGAACTCATGATATCCGCTTGAGTACCACGTGTTCTATCCACTGGGCAATCTCGGCTTGCCTCTCCTAGACTCAGTGACACCCATCAATATGTCAAGTTTAATTAAAATGCAGTCGGAATTTTCCGAATGATGCGTACACAGACATATAGGCAATTTATTAAAGGACAATTTTAATCAATTTAACAGAACATTGGAACTATGAATGCTATTCTGTAAGAAATCACTTCGTATCTCACTCGTGAAAATAACGGCTTACTTTAATAACGGTTTTTTTTAATATACATATGATGAGTGGTAAGTAGTCATCAATTTTTTTTCACGCCCCAAAAAGCTACTCGCTTCCCCAGAGGAACACGAGTACGTAGGGCTCGCCAGTGTCCAAGGCGCCGAGTGCGCCCCGAACATCGGAATACCCACTAAAAAATCCCCTTACCGGTACCGTTTCCGTCTTAACGAGGAGCGTTATGGGATCCTTCGAGCATGCTACCGTGACTGAAATGGTCACCACTGCTGATAGACTATTAGAAATATTTACCATAACTTTTTGGCAACTAAAATATCATGTCCCCTGTGCGTATACACTGGCACGCTAACCCTTCAAACCGAAACACAATAATACTAAGTATTGCTGTTTGGAAGTAGATATTTGTATTACAAATAGCTATAATATGTTTTACGCTATTTTTATACGTTTATTCTTTAAATGTTATAATTAATTATTATAGTCAATGTCACATTCGTGTTCTACGAAAAGTTTTGAGTTATTATACTTAATCCACGTTTCTCCCTTTTACCGAAACACGAAAAGTTAGAGATGAAATATTACATCGCGTATTCACTTTGGCTCTAAAACAAAAGACGTTGGCGTGCTATAAATATTAAAAAATTTAATATTAAAAAACTTTAGGAAACATGGTTCTTACTATGTTTCTAATAAAAGTTTCTCATTGCGAACAGTAGTGCTATTCTGTATGAACTCTCTTCATTACTCGTCCGTTATATATTGATAACCGACTTATACTGATATACTATTTTGACATGGTTATTCTTGAAAATTTTCACTTATATGGTCAAGTCGCATATCACTTTGGTATTTCACCGATCTGCAGTGAGTTTCCAGTTTGTGCTTACAAAATAACCAGACTGTAGTGCTATAAAGTATTAAGCTTGACAGCTGATAAATTTTACTTTAAGAACAAAAACACCATTATAATTTATAAGAGTGTTTCTTCACACTAGGGGCTATTTAAAAATTAAATGTACATCTCAAAGACAAACAAAAGAAGTTATCTCGCTTTCTGGATTAGTCATTTAATTACTTTTAGTTTAATTACGTTTAGTTTTCTCGTGGCAGATTAGCCTGTTTATTTCCTTTCCTTGGGGTTCTGGCTTTCTTCATGCCAAATTTCATTAAAATCATAACAGACAGACAGTTACTTTCAAATTAAAATATTAGTATATAGATTTTATCCTGTATGAAAATCAACAAATACCATCGCTTTATTATATTTATATTATTTTTATGGTCTATATGAACTTATACATAATAATATGTCGTATTAAAACTTAACATATGTTTTATTTACATGCTTAATTAAAATGACAGTTGACTGTGACTGTTTAAGCCGAGATGGCCCAGTAGTAAGAACGCGTGAATCTTAACCGATGATTGTGGGTTCAAACCCGGGCAAGCACCACTGAATTTTCATGTGCTTAATTTGCGATTATAATTTATCTCGTGCTTTACGGTGAAGGAAAACATCGTCAGGAAACCTGCATGTGTCTAATTTCACTGAAATTCTGCCACATATGTATTCCACCAATCCGCATTGGAGCAGCGTGGTGGAATAAGCTCCTTCTCCTCAAAAAAGGGAGAGGAGGCCTTTAGCCCAGCAGAGGGACAGGCTGTTACGGTACGGTTACTGTTTTGATGTACCAGTTACCTCCAAGTGGCCCAGTTTGTGTACTTATTATAAATTAAAAAATGAATATATCTTTGTTATCTAAATCGTCAACTATGATTATCATCTATACATATATAATAAATCTGTAACTGATCGCTGTTTGTATATGGAAGATATATGAGTAAAACTATTACCAGGGGCCTTTATCAACGCAATAGTACAAACAACAATGATTGTTAGAATTTTTGTCTGTTCGTCTGTGTCTGCACGCTAGTCTTAGAAACGGCTTTACGGATGGCTAACTTCATTTAAAATTTAGTGTTTATTTTATTTCAATCGGTTTATAAATAATAAAGTTACGTCAATTTAAAGAATCACGTCGAACATTTTATTCGATAAAATTGCTATAAAATAACTGATGTCCAATATAAGTTGAACTCATATGATTAATCATATTAAGTAGGGTTCAGCTTATGCTGGTGTAATCGGTTAACTCGTTTGTTTCTTTTAAGGTTCACTATAACCTTTTGTATGGTAATTAAATTTGTTCTAAAATAATGCATTATTTGCAAAGACGTTTTTATAAAATATTAATTCTTATGAAAGATATCGAGATAAGACCGACAATAGACATAGACAGTTACAGTACTTTTTATAGTTTTGACATATTATAACAACGGGTAGTTGAGTAGGTTGTTTGAAAATACTCATACATACATACCTATTCATTTTCGGTTTGTAAATAACTTTGTAAGTTAAAAGTTTATAGGTTAGGTAGGTATTTCCTTTCGTTGCCGCATTTTTTTTCATAGTTTTGTTAAATTTTTACTTAGTCGGTTAGCTTGACAAGTGAAGTAAAGCCTTAAATATGTACAAATAAAAATTAAAAATGGTTAAAAATAGTACAAATCGTGACGGCAAAAGGACAATAAAAGAGTACTGGGAAAGACATTCAAGTATGCCGGAATAGATTTAAGAGAATGATGTTTTTCTTATGATTTCAATTGTATGTTACCCTATCTAGATCCGGGCGCGGCAAAAACCGAATAATTACTAAAAATGTTATATATGTACTGAAATATTAAAGTCTACACTTGGTGATTTTTTTAGTTATACGCGGGTGAAACCGCGGGCATAGCTAGTGTGTAAAATAATCTAAAAAAACATATTAATAATAAATAATGTCCTCCAGACCGATTTCGGCCACGGCGGCCAATCTCAAGAGAGATTAGCCAACTATGCAGGAAATATTAGAGTGTAGAATTCAGGCGCAGGACCAAAGGCTTTACGTGCTTTCTGAGACACGGAAGTGTACACACTTCCAACTTCCAGACCCCCGGGGTCTGGAAGTTGTAAGTGCTAGTGCGGGGTCTGCTACTGAGAATTTTTTTACAAAAAAACCCAATAACTTTTCATTGGCCCGACCTGGGAATTGAACCCAGGACCTCCGGATGTGCGACCTTATATCAAGCCACTAGACCAACGAGGCAATCAAAAAAACATGTTAAACATAAAACATACTCGTATTATTAAAGCTACAACAACACAGACGTATTTTATTAAAGTTTTCCGAACTGTGAAATTCGCTCAGATCAACAAACTAAATCTCGGTTTTATCAGATCACTGATCTTGAATGAATTTAGATTAGAACCAAGATTATTGTCAATTAAAACGGGATCAGTGAGTGTCTTCAGACTAATTGAACATTTTTTCTTTAGTTTTTTAATCGAGATTTTAATGAGCAGTAAATGTTTATTTTATTTATTTATTTGTAAAAGCATACTTACAACAAACATACAACGCATAAACGAATGAACTTAAGCTCCAAACCTTCTCCTCAAAATGGAGAGGAGGCCTTAGCTCAGCAGTGGGACAATAAGAGGCTGTTACTGAATGAAATTATAAAACGATAATAGTATATCTAAAATGCAGGGAAGTACTATATACACTTATTACATAATACTTCCAGATTCATTAATTAAAAGTAACAAAAAAATATCAATAAATTTTTAAACATGTCAAAATTAAATTATAAGTTAGTGTTATAATAAAAAAAACATTAAAAAATCAATTGTAGATATCATAATTGATATTATTAAAAGTATAAACTTAAACTAATCATGCATTTTATAATAATTAAATAACTTGTATATTCTAAAAGATTGTGAGAGAGTCATAAAAATTTTCAATTGATTTAATGATGCAAGGAGTATGAAATATTTTGTATAATATTTTTTAAGCAAACATGTTATTTTTGGTTTTCGGTAGGCAGATGAGGAACGGTTAATGATGATTAAGAAATTTAATCGCTAAAGCGCCACTAACCTTAGGAACTAAGATGTTATGCCCCTCGTGCCTGTAATTACACTGGCTCGCTCACCCTTCAAACTGGAACACAACAATACCATATATTGCTGCTTGGTGGTATTTTTTTTTGGTGTTGGTAACTCACAACTAGCCATATAAACTTAAAAAGGCCTCTTTTTAGTTATTTTGAAATCATAGAAAGACACTTCAATTTTATTTTTTTGTCAAAGTATTCATTCATGAGATAAAATTTAGGATATAATAATAAGTAATATTTTAAGATAAAAGAGATTTCGTGATCTGCTACTAAGACATGACTCATTTTGGGCAAGTATACAGCAATTTTCTTTTAATTATATTGCCTATCGACTTGATTACATTGTCTGACTGAAAGATATAGAAATGACAATAATATTGCGCAAATGCATTTAATCGAATTCGGTAGAAATAGAACGAGCTGTTAAATCAATTAGAAGTCTATCGAGAGTCGATAGAGTGGAACCGATTAAATATGTAAATAGGACTATAGATGAACTTCAGTCACAGATACAATTACAACTTAAATCTATATTAATATTATAAATGCGAAAGTCACTCTCGTCTGTTACGCTTTCAAGGTTAAAAATGAACCGATTTTGATAAAATTTGTGATGAAGTTTGAGCGCCCCGCACCCATAACACGCGGGCGATTGCTAGTATCTTATATTATTAAATATTAATGATATTCAAATACAATGGTTGTAATGCCAATGCCTACTAATGGATACAAATGTCTTCTTCCTATAAGTAGGATTTTGACATCATTCCACAATACTTTTCTAATTCATCATGAATTGTCATCATGATACATTTCCTTAAGAATATAGTTTCCTTCACCAACGAGCACGAGATGAATTAAGTTAAGGACATCAAAAAGTTTTAAGTTAATAACGAAATAAAAGAATGAAAAATCAGTGGTGTCAGCATATTGCCTCCTCCTTAGTAACAACTGGTAAGTGTGCTACTGTTTAGCAAAAGCCTCATATCATTTTGGCCCCAAGTTTTTTTTTAAATTTATTTATTATATTCGTATCTCCAATTACGGGTCCTTTGGTGTATTTAATCTTTAATTTGTATTAATGATATTATAGTAAGCGTATTTGTTTTTATTACCAGGCATTACAATCTTAATTTTGGGATTAAATTGGGCAAAGGTTGAAGCTTATCCCGCCACGTTGATCCAGTTCGGGTAATGTATTTACGGGACCACGGGACCAACGTGGTGGCAACAAAAAGTTTTTGTTTACAATATATATGTATATATTAATATATAATGCTTTAGATTATCGATACGCTAAAGTTGTCGATTCAGTTCAAGTTCTGGATTCAAAAATTTCAAATTAATTGAGCTCGCTAAATAAGTCGGATTTATTTGCGAATATTTTAAGTCAATCACGAGTATACACACGATTTATTTGACATTTTCGTTTAGCTTCATCTGATCGATTTCACGATTCGTTGGATGATTTTGTTCCTGCATTGAAACAAATTTCATATCGGATTTGAAAGCACAACGAATGAATCAGGTCAATTAAAATACATACACAGTGTATCTAATTTGTTTTCGATCATTGTGCCAATTTGAAATAAGTTAGAGCGTTTTACGCCATCCGATACGATGTGACCGTCAAGATGAAGCAGCAATGAATCATTCAACTTGAACAAGATGGAAAAAAGACTTTATTAGCTATTTTTATGAAGTTGACTATTAATCAATTCAGTAACAGCCTGTGAATGTTCCAATGCTGGGCTAAGGCTAAGAGAATATTTTTAGATTATTCCACCACGCTGCTCCAGTGCGGGTGGGGGTAGGTGAAATACACATTTGGCAGAATTTCAGTGAAACTAGACACATGCAGGTTTTTTCACGATGTTTCCTTCACCTTCAAGCATGAAATGAATTATAAACACAAATTGAGCACATGAAAATTCAGTGGTGCTTGCTCGGGTTTGAACCCACGATCATCGATTAAGATTCTCGCATGCTAACCACTAGGCCATCTCGGCTTCAATATTAGATTAGAATATTATTTCAATCTAATGCGTATACCGTCATGACTTTTTTTGTATTTAAATGTTTTTTTCTATAAAAATTTTGAAGTTTTACTAGTGATTATGTGGGTTGGATAATTTATATACAACATGGTCTGATTTATGTATTAAGTATTTATATTTTAATAATCTTTAATTTGAGCGAAATTAGTAAAATGCTTGGCACGAAAAACATTTCGTTTTTCGCTTTCGAAAGTCTTTTATTAAACGACATTCTTTATTTATTGAACGACAAAAATTACGTCATTTTTCAATAAATACCTAACAATGTAAATTATTTTACAAAATATTGTTCTACATAGTATAAAATAATATGAAACATGGAATTTTAAATAAATAATTCCACTTAAACAAAAAAGTGATTGTATAGTATCCCTTAATATACATCGGATTTGCATAATAGTTCATCACAAGGGCAAAAAACGTACATATTGTATTTGAAGACGCCAGATGTTATTCAAAATTAAGCCTTATCAGTACTAAGAAATAGGTTAATTTTTCTATATATACGTAACAGATGGTTTGAAATCTTTCCTTTATAAATTTAGCTCATAACGCCATAACGGCAGATGTGTCTTTGCCTTCACGTTTTTAAGCGTAAGCGATTTATATGTTTGTTACTTATATCTTTAAATATAATTATAACATAGACAATTAAGTATAGGATAGAATATTCATCTGATCAAATACCATTTTCTCCATTAAAAACACGATGTCGCCTAATCCTCCTCATTTTTCATATTATATATATATATGTTTCTTTAATGTAGGAATTGGACATAAGTTGGTTCCAAAATTCTTTTGCTTATTGATATCTTGAAGAATTATTAAAGCACATGAAAAGTAATAGTCAAAATTTTTTTGTTCTGTACCGTAGTAGGACTATATTTTTTGTGAGGTAAAAATGACTGTAACAGTAACAGCCTGTTAATGTCCCACTGCTGGGCTAAGGTCTCCTCTCCCTTTTGAGGAGAAGGTTTGGAGCTTATTCCACCACGCTGCTCCAATGCGGGTTGGTAGAATTCACATGTGGCAGAATTTCAATGAAATTAGACACATGCAGGTTTCCTCACGATGTTTTCCTTCACCGTTAAGCACGAGATGAATTATAAACACAAATTAAGCACATGAAAATTCAGTGGTGCTTGCCCGGGTTTGAACCCACGATCATCGGTTAAGATTCACGCGTTCTTACCACTAGGCCATCTCGGCTTTTTTTAAAAGTGTATTCTTTAGTGTGATGCCACTACTGTCCTTAGAAAATGACTGTGGTATTTTTTAATACAAAAAAAAAAACTTTTTGAAAATATTAGGTCCTTACATATGAAATTAGCATTTTGTCGTGACTACTTTGATCTGAAATATCTCCTCTTTGGTTAAGAATTCCAAATTCAAATTTATAAATTCATTTAGCTGGTACATTTGAGTTTTGAAAACAGTCATTCTTTATTAAATCTCGTTATAAAAGTCCACGTACAAAAACTAGTAGCCCACGACCACGACCATGCCTGCTTACATGCTATAAGTGCGATAAACTGTAACTGTCCGTTTATAGATTGTCAAAAAACAATCATACCGTCATCGTCATCGATGACAAGTTTAACTGGAGCCATCACATTGAAAGGTTTGGCGATAAATTAAGGCAATTTCTTGCGAATATCACAATCCTTAAAAATCGAATCCCTTTCAAAGTAAAGATTATTCTTTATTACGCACCGGCTGACTCTTATATACAGTACGGTCTTAGTAGTTATGGTCGTACCTACAAGACGTACCTTGATACTATTTATAAATTACAAGTGAAAGTTCTTAAAACATTAGTATCATCTAACATAAAAAACCAGTTTTATGACAATGAAAACGGTATCTTTAAACACTGTAAAATTTTACCAGTAGTACATTCTCAAGTATTTTTTTTATTATTAAAAGAATTTTTTTTTAATAAATCTTTAAGAAATGTTATCGAACATCCTGTAGGAACTCGTGCCATTTCTGCGAATCGGATTCACACTCAGCGTGCAAACAATATGTATGGCGAGCGGATTACGAGTACGAGTTCTACCGTGGCACCAGTGCTGCAGAAACAGCTCGAGGGATTAATGATGAGTACGGCGCTGGTGTCGCAAAAGAAAGCACGGTATGTTTTTGGTTTCAACATTTTCGTTCTGGAAATTTCGACCTTCAGTACCAACCTCGTGGACGGCCGGAGACCAAAGTGGAAAATGAAGAATTAAAGGCTATTGTGGAAGCGGATCCATCACAAAGCACTTCAGAGATGGCTGCAGGCTTCGGGGTAAGTGATAAAATTGTATTAATCCACTTAAAGCAAATCGGGAAAGTAAAAATACTTAAACGATTGATACCTCATGAATTAAGTGAATCGAACTTGCAAACACGCGTCGACTGCTGTGTTACTTTACTCAACCGACACAATAATGAAGGGATTTTAAATCGAATCATTACTTGTGATGAAAAGTGGATTGAAAAGTGAATCACGGAGACCCAGCCGAATCCTGCCCTAAACGAAAATTGACTCAGAAAAATTTACTTGTGAGTATTTGGTGGACTAACGCCGGTGTCATTCAATGCAGCTTTCTAAAATCTGGCCAAACGATTACGGCAGATATCTATTGTCATCAATTGCAAACCATAAAGGACGAACTAGCTGCTAAACACCCGAGATTGGTCAATCGCTCTAGGCCACTGCTGCTTCACGACAACGCAAGACCACACACTGCCAAACAAACAACCACTAAGTTAGATGAGCTACAATTGGAATGTCTGCGATAACCACCGTACTCCCCGGACCTTGCTCCAACAGATTACCATTTTTTCCGGAATTTGGACAACTTCTTACAAGGAAAAAAATTCAACTCCGATGTGGCAGTCCAAACCGCCTTCAAAGAGTTTATTGATTCTCGCCCCCATGGTTTTTTTAGTAAAGGGATCAATGAACTACCTATGAGATGACAAAAGTGCATAGATAACAACGGTGCATAATTTGATTAATTAGATATATTGTACAACAAAAAAATTGACTTTATATTCCTCCCGTACAAAACGCCAATTTCATATGTAAGGACCTAATATTTTAAGACTGTTAATATTATCATATTCTATTTATTCTCAGTTGAAAGCGAATCAGTCGAAACGGTTTGCTTTCGACCGATTTAAGTTTATGTAAATGTATATTTCATATGTAAGTTTGTCATTTCTGATTATTCACTTTCAAATAAAAAAACTAATTTTATTAAAAAAAAAACTGTTTTGATAATAATCGAAGACTGTTAATATCAACTCACATATATGTATTATAACATGTAACATTAGATCAAAATTTCAACTAACGTATTACATATTAATATTATATTCCTACCATATATTCTGTACAATTAACGTTAAAGTTATTAAGATGAAATAGTATATGAAATTTGAATCGGCGCCATCTATTGGATTTTGCTTGTACTATTACTAAAATAAATTTAGACTTACGTCTACGTACAACTTAGCTCGCGTAAAGCTTAAAGCTTTTTTTCAGTTTCTCCTGCAAGAGCAACATCGTTCATTTATAGTAACATAGATGTCACTTATCACAAAAAAAAAACTTGACACTTATCTAATGAATCACGTACAAAGCGAAATATTTATTGAAATACATTTTCAATATTTAAACAACTTTATAAATAAAGAAGTTTGGTCTTATTCTTGTGTGTATGATTTCCAATAACTTGCAAATAAAAAAATATATTAAATTTAAAACTATAATTTTTAAATAATAAATATATACCAACGTATTAATAACCTTAAAACAGAAAAAAAGTATAATCAAGTATAATCAAGAATTTTGTAAATTCTAAAATATTTATCAAACAAATTCTTTACAAGGATTTTTACATTAAAACGTAAGATTATTTACCAATAATAACATATATGCAAATTGTAATAGCATGAATATAGAAATTGGAAAATTCTAATTCCGCTGATATATCTGAGGCGACGTGATGTCGAAACGTAATAATCTCGTAGGTGTTATTTACATACATGATCATTTATGTCTTATATAATACAATAATATAAAATGTATTTCAAGCAACTGAAATTCGATCGTTGACCTTATAATTCAAATCCAAAATCATTGCATTGATTAGATAAAAGGAAGTATGTATGTTTGTCGTGTTGTGTGTATTTGCCGATTATTCTGAGTTGAATTGCTTTGGATGATATTAATTTTATTCTAACGAGGTAGCCAGATGGTCTCTTAGAGTCGAAATGGTCAAATAGTTAAAACGAGCTAACCCCAACTAACTCAGGCATGCACTACTGAATTTCATATACTTAATTTGTATTTATAATTCATTTCGTGTTCGGTAGTTAAGAGAAACATCCTGAATGTGTCTAATTTCATCCCGCATTGGAGAAGCGTGGTGGAATTTATACGGTCCATACCTACTCTCCAAAAATAGGAGATCTTTAGCCCAGCGGTGAGACATTAGACTTTTTTTTTTTGGCGGTAGTAGTTACTTTCAATCAGGTGGGCCTCCTGGCAGTTCGTCCCTCTAACATTATGCGATTTTGTGGCGTAAAAAAACCCAATAGAGTCACATTTTAATACATATTCATATATTTTCGAAGTCAGTTTATTTATTTGTTTATTTATTTATTTAACACTTTTGCACAACATATACATAAAATGAGAGAAGTAGGAAACAATCAAAGAAAAAGAAAATAAAAAAAAAAAATGGTGCGCAAAGGCGGTCTTATCGCTTTTAGCGATCTCTAACAGACAACCTTTGGTGAAAGAATTTTGTAAGAGAACAGGTAAGTGCATTTACATATAAAAAGGAGATACTAAATATTTAATAGACTACACATATCTGCATCCCACTAACCACATATACATACATACATACACACACATACACATATACATTCATACAAATATAAATATATATATATATATATACATACACATATATAATTATTACTTAGCATATACATATTATATATATTTATAGAGTATAAAATTATATATAGATAAATTATAAACCACATACTATTTTTTTTTTTTTTTTTTTTTTTTATAGAATAGGAAGGCGGACGAGCATATGGGCCACCTGATGGTAAGTGGTCACCAACGCTCTTAGACATTGGCATTGTAAGAAATGTCAACCATCGCTTACATATCCAATGCGCCACCAACCTTGGGAACTAAGATTTTATGTCCCTTGTGCCTGTAATTACACTGGCTCACTCACCCTTCAAACCGGAACACAACAATATCAAGTATTGCTGTTTTGCGGTAGAATATCTGATGAGTGGGTGGTACCTACCCAGACGAGCTTGCACAAAGCCCTACCACCAGCACCACCAGCACCACCAGCCTTACTTGGAAATGGACAAATAATAGCTTTTCAAGCGGTATTTAAAAATACTCAATGAATTCGACTGCCGAATATGTGTAGGCAGTGCATTCCAAAGTTTGATGGTTTTTGCAGTAAAAGAGTTACTGTAGGTTTGTGTCCGGCTGCAGGGGGTAACTAGTTTATTATCATCCGAAGAACGCAGGTTGTGTGCGCTGTCGCAACCAAGAAATTTAAAGCGTTCTTTAAGGTAAGATGGTGTGTGATCGATATAAATAATAGAGTAGAGAAGAGATAAGGCGTGTAGATTTCTTCGTAGTCTGATTGGCAGCCACTTTAACTGAGACCGATACTCAGAGACATGATCAAACTTTCGCAGGCCAAAAATAAATCTTATGGCTATATTTTGCAGCCGTTCTAATTTATTTAGGAGGTCTTCAGTTAAATCCATGTAGCAGACATCAGCATAGTCCAGTATTGGTAACAGGAAAGTATTAGCTAAACTGATCTTTGCCTTGATAGGCAATAGGTTTTTCCATTGCCTTAAGAAACCAATGATAGCGAAAATCTTACGACTCATTTCAGTGATTTGAGGTACCCAGGAAAAGGAAGCATCAAGAAGTAGTCCAAGAGTTCTAACAGTCTCTTGCATGTGTAATATTTGGCCCTCAAATAAGATTGGAGGTAGATGTTTATCTTGGACCCTCGTCAGAAGCTTATGACTGCCAAATATAGCCACTTGCGACTTGCTCGGGTTCACTTTGAGACCGTAAGATTTACACCATTCGGATATCTTTGCCAAATCATGATTCAAGGTTGCAGCTGCCTCATCGATACTGTCTAAAGGAGTTTAATATATTTATCAAATATGTATTCTGATTTTGACCTTGCTTTCGGTGTTAGTTGTAATACTTAGTTATACTGCCACCAGTCTTAAGTGGACGCCGCCAATGGTATCAGTTATTATACTGGCATTTATAAACGTCACGTTGCTTTCTTGGCCATGTCACCTATATACATGGTTGCTTTGTACGTATTGAGTTGTTTTCTTTCAAGTTTGAAGAGTGAAAGTGACAGTGTAACTACAGGTGCAAGGGACATAACATCTTAGTTTCCAGTTGCTGGCGAATTGGTGACGTCAGAGATGATTAATATTTTATAGTGTCAATGTCTATTGTTGTTTGTGGCCACTTAATGGTTGCCCATTTGCAAGTTGGCTTACTATTTTTAAATAAAAAAATATGTTAAGCAACGCCTCAGTAACCTGTTCAATGTAACATTATATTATATATTTATCATTGACAATAATGTAAGATGAAAAAATATTAGATTAGCGTTACAGAATCTTATCGGAGGCTTATTTCGTTTTCTTTTGCCTCAAACAATAATACCCGGTATTTCAGTTGTTTGTATTATATTTTTTTTTTTAGATTACAACTATTTTTGTTTCATAAAGTATCGTTAACAACGAGATTTGTACAAGTTTTAGAAAGCTTTGATAGTTTATGTATATGTATATCATGAATGTATATTAATTTAATTATTAAAAAGAATGTAATAGAACGAAACAACGTTTGTATGAAGGGCCGTAATTTCTTAGCGTGGTTTTAAATAATTTGATACACGTTATTTTGACCAATATTTATGTTTTATTTATAATGTTTAATACCTTAATAAATAAAGAATTAATTATATTAACGATTTAAATAACTATATAAAAAAAACCATATTAAAAATTGCTACTGTACAAATGGCTTTCATTTTTTCAATTTACATTTTTTTTGTTTACAACCGAACCTCGTAAACGTAATACTAAATAAGCTGAAGGGACGCAGTTGGTCTATGGTCCGGGGTAATTTGCCTAAGCTTTAACGTACATGTAGAGTAATGTAGATCTTGACAAACAGTTCAATATTTACGTCAACTAATATTTATAGTTAAGATTATTATCTTTAAAGTAACAGAATACTAATATTTCAAAAAAAAAACGGATAAAAAAGTGTTTTTTTTTTTAATTCTCAGAATCCTAAGAGTATAAATGCTTATGTAAGCTATCCCGTGGTGTCCAACTACAATATAGATCCTACTTTTAATGGACAGTAATCAGCTATTAGTCCTCTTTGCTACTCATCAACGGGATGCGGAAAAAACATATTTATTAAAAGCTCCCAATACCTCAGCAATTAAGTACTTATTATTAATGTAATATATTTATTTTTAAAATGCCTTAAAAGATGTAAATTAGCATATATTTTTAAAGTTTTTTCGATACTGATTACAAAGTACTTTTTTGTAATGCAACTCAAATAATAATTATAATAATAATAATAGTCCTCCTGCGCAGCAGATATTATAGTGTATAAGTGTGTGCGCAAACACAGTTGCATTCTCTATTCCCTAACTCTCATAATCCAATGGGACGGCAATCCGACACTACCAGAAAAAGTTCTGGCGAAGGACCAATGGCTTTATGATCTTTCCGAGGCACGGTAGTGTACACACTTCTTTCCAGACTCCGGGCTGCTATTGAGAATTTTCGACATAACAACTCAATAACTTTTTATTGGCCCGACCAGGTGATTTGAAACCAGAACCTCCGGCTCTGCAGCCTTACAGCCACTAGAACAACGAGGCAGTCAACTCAAATACGCCCACTTTATACATATGCCTTAAATACCAGAGATCACCACCAAAAAACAATAAATAGTCACAAAGTCTGATCAGTTTTATCTTAGCATGTTATCTTAAACTAAAACGTTGCTAACGAAAATGTTACAAAATATTTACGAAGGGTAATTTAGAGCACTATGTTAGTTATTTCGTCGATGGTACGAAACACTAAGGCAGCTATACCCGGTGCATAATTTATCGGGTTTTAGAGAACGCGTTTGGTATTTTGAAGATCCCATTCCGTGTGGGATAAACGATAAAAAACAGAAAGAGAATTGTGACCTTAACATGTAATTATTGTTATTAATTATTCAGCCGCGTCCCGAGTAACATTTAATGGTATTTCAGTTTAATACTACATATATACTTATACATATGTCCATTCATGAAATTTCGATAATATATGTGTGAAAGAAAATGAAAGTTAACTACCAAACTATGAAGAACTATAACATTAGAGAGTATATAAGTACACGAACCTATCTTATTGCAGCTTCGCCCGCGTGCTTGTTTCTAAAAAAGTAGCCTATATCCTTCTACGGGGCTTAAGCTGAAGCAAGCTCCAATTCCAAATCTTATCAATATAAGCCGTGAAAATTAAAGAACTACAGTTGCTTTCGCATTTATAATTTAATATATAGCTGTGATAAGTGGGTGGTACTTACCCCGGCCCAGACGTGCTTGTATCTACCTACCACTTTTATATTTATGAATAAAAAATAAACACCTTATAAAACCTCATTGCTTCGCAACAATATAGTTACGATAACGTAAGCTGTATTCTGAATAGACACCTTCAAAAGGCTGGCTGATGCAGATATTATACTTGATATTTTCAACAGGTAAGTGGCTGAAACTAAAAGTATATGCTCGAAGTTGATCTATCAATACATCACCTTTGTGACTCTTATTTCTATTCAAATAAAGCTCATTTTCGAACGATGTATTCCCAAACGAAGGCATATTATGCTAAAATTCTCATAAGCGTACTCCTTCCCAACAGAATTTTAATATGGATAGTTGGCAAGTTTTGTTGCTTTTAATATGGATCGTATGAATTTCTAGAAAATTCTTTCATAACGCTGACAAACTTTATTGCATTAGTTCATTTTAACTAGCTCCTTTTAAACTTGAAGTAGCAAAAGATAGTGTTGATTATATTTCAAGCTTTGAAACATAAAACTTAATACATGAAATGAAAAAATTACTAACTGTCAGTGAAAAAATATTATTATGAAATGAGAAATTGAGATTTGTTACAAAAAATATTCATTTCAATATTAAATCTCCAAAAAAACAGTCTACATAGCCCATATTTTAATACATATTGCAATACAAAATAGAAGGACGAATAAAGGGCCTCCTCTCTTGTTAGTGAAAAAGATTTGAAGATTATTCCAGTACGCTGCTCCATTGTGGGTTCTATTTTGAGTAGAATTTCACATATTTATCACGAACTTTACTAGTCAGTTAAAGATGAATAAACACATGAAAGGTCAACGTCAGTTTTTTTTTATACATAATTGTAACAAATCTAAGCCGAGATGGCCCAGTGGTAAGAATGCCTGAATCTTAACCGATGATTGTGGGTTTAAACCTGGGCAAGCATCATTGAATTTTCATGTTATTAATTTGTGATTATAATTCATCTCGTGCTTGACGGTGAAGAAAAACATCGTGAGGAAATCCGCATATGTTTAATTTATTTATTTTTCCACCACGCATTGGAGCAGCGTGGTGGAATAATCTCCAAACCTTCTCCTTAAAAAAGGGAGACGAAGACTTAGCCCAGCTGTGGGCCATTCACAGGCTGTTATTGTACTGTTATTGTAATAAATCTCCACGGATTATATTTTTTAATTGCTAAATAGTTGTTATCAAATAAAGGCAATAATTGGTGTAGACATATTACAACCATGAGTTACGCAATTCAATTTCAATATAAACTTAAATTCATAATGAGTTTAATTATGTCATGCTTTGTCATTGCTATGTAAATGGTTTAATTGCTTAAATGACGTTATATATTTATGTTCATTAATTAATAAAGCTGGATGTCTGTCAAGGTATCTTAAATTGCTGGTTTGATTCTAAAATCACGTCTCTAAGGTATGAATATATATATATATATATATATATATATATATATATATATGAAGATGAAGATTTTTGTTCAGCAATGGAATGTGTTTTATAACAAGTCAAAGATAATAGATCAATTATTTATATGAGCAATGGAGCGTGAACAAATTATCTAAATAATTTTCTTAAGCCGTCACATTATTATGATCAAAAATAATACTGCTAACAAAATTTGTACTTCACGTCACTAAGCCTTTGATAACAAAATCAAATATCTTCAATGCTTATATTCACATTAAATATAAATATACTTTTATATTTGGGATGAAAAGAAACTGACACGGTTAGTTAGGTTCAGCAAAAACGTGAAACGCACTGTTTGCGATGAAATATCATATATTTCAACCGAAAATTATTATCAACTAGTGTTGACTGGCGCCATGTTCTGGTCGAATTATTTTTTTATTTTCATATTCAACTGTTGCCAAGAATTTGTTATGCTCTGTGTTATGTGCTAAAATGTAACACACTAGCAATGTGCCTTCGCAGGATTTTGATATTGTCTTCCAAGTTTAAAGTAAAAAAAAAGTAACAGCCTGTGAATGTCCCACTAAGAAGATTTGGTATGTGGAAGGATTTCAGTGAAATTAGATAAGTGCAGATTTCGTCACATTATTTTCCTTTACCAACGAGCAAGAGATCAATTATAAACACAAATTAAGCACATGGAAATTCAGAGATGCTTCCCTGTTACGAACCCGTGATCGTCTAAGATTAAGAACCACGTGGTCTCACCTCTAGGACACCTCCTGTCATTTTATATAGGACAAGCGAATCCCTAGCATACGCGCATTCCATTGCTTTTTTAATTGCCTTGTATTATTAATATTTAGTATTATCCGATTGCGATAAATCTTATAATAGTCTACCTTTGACTAATGTGACTTTTTCCTAAAAAAATACACATAATTATCATAATATATAGATCAAAAATAAATTAATTATCATAATTAGCATCAGCAGATATCAGGTCAGAATCTGAAGAAGAAATTAAATTGTTTGTGACTAACCCATAAAAATTTATTGTTGTACAGCTTTTGGTTTCATAATAATTTAATCTAATTTCAATATTCATTTTAAATTTAAATTTGGAATTATATCGTGCAATCCGAATTCTTTCCTTGGTTCATAAAAATCGCTATCATTCCCTTTATATAGTATGCTGGACATATATTATTACATCAACTCAATTTATATTCTTTTTATTTTTTATTGAAATACAAAAACGAAATTTACGAAATAAAATTCAAGGATTTGAATATAGAACAGAAATCCATTTCAAAATGCGTTTCACGAGAAGGAATCCGAATATGTCTTATCCAGCTTAATATATAGAAATGGAAATGTCATTTTTACGAGATCAATACAACGTATGTTCTCGGCTTTTGAAATCTTTGAAAATTTAAAGCCTCATTCGATTTTGTTTTTGATTCCTTGTTTATAGAGAAGTTCCTTGTGACTGGATTTTGTTATTTTAATCCTTCATCAGTTTTAACTGCTTTTTTGACAGTCAATTTGACAGATTTGCTCTTTTGTTTTTTTTAGTCAATAGAAACGAGGTATGCCTAATGCTATCAACTAATCAAAATTAATGTAATGAATCTATCACTTTATATTTATCTATGTATTAAGTAACTACTAGTAAATGTAACGCTGCATCTCCTCTTGAAGATTACAGATTTACAGATTTTCTCATGATGTTGTTCTTCAGCCCCGAGAAAAAGATGATAAAACATATATGAACTCTAAGGTCACGTTGAAGTTAAGGTGTTCTAGGTATATATAGGTATTCTAGCCACTAAGCCAACTCAGGTGAGTTATGATTAGAAATAAGATATAAAACCGTTTTACATAGCTTAAGTTACAACGTGTAATGTACGCCGACCTTAATTGCGTAATTGACAAAATTCTATCTTCGTCGTCTTCAGCGATAACGAGTGTCTTTAATCAGTCTCCCTATTTATCTTTAGCTGGTTTAAAATTCCATCTCATTAGCGAAAACGCGTAATTAGTTAAATACACGTACACAGAAATTTAGTCTTTACTGTTGTTAATATAAGGTCAATTGTCGGTTGATGTTAAGTGTTTGTTACATTGTGTTGGGTTGGTTACTTGTTTATGAACTTTGAGAGGTTTTTCATCTCACAAGGTGAAGTAAAAAGTAAAGAAAGCATTTTCAGGTTCTTTTCATTATTTACTAAAGATATTATTATAAAAAAATACGAAGTTAGAAAAAAAATCTTGCATATTTTAATATTTTTTATAAATAAAAAAACATTTCATGTTACCAGTATTAATATTAGAAAATTTTGTTGTATTAGTTAACAAAGATGTGCAACATAAAAATATATCGTTCGAGTCAAATATTTCTGACACAAGAAGGTTACACTTACGTCACATGTGTTGGCATTTATTTTGTTTTAGAATGTATGTCTCGATGTACATTCAAAATCTATATTTTGCTCAATTTTTTTAATAAGCAATTATAAAAGAAAGTATATACATCCTGTGGGGTTATTTTAAGTAAGTAAGAACAAACTCGAGACACCAATAAAATCGGTCGTGAAATGTCAAAAATTAATATGCGATATTGACCATAAAGATTATAACTGTTATAGGGCGTGGTTGGTAGATACTTGCCTTTCACACCGAAGGTTGTGGGTTCGATTCCCAACCAGGACAAACATTAGTGTGCATGAACATGTCTGTTTGTTCTGAGTATCGGTGTAATTATCTTTATAAGCATAATAATAGAATACACGCGTCAAAATATTATATCACCATAAGTTGGTACCAATATATATATATATAACTGTTGATAATTGAAATATTTATAACGTTCATTATGTTACGATGCATAAATAGTTACCTACTCTTTCACTATTTGTGAATCAAATGTATACGCGAGAAAAAATAAAACATTTTGTACAAAAGGTTACCCCTTTTTTATTAGTAGGAAAAACATAAATTTTAGAAATTCATATTTCAAATTACCTCATACATCATGAAAGAGGAGCCGCTTATGAACGTTATTAATAAACACGTATGACGTACGCAGCCGTAACTTTACATAAGTATATAATATAGTAAATAGCAATCCTAATAGGTGATGAATCTTCATAATGACACAATTTGGTCTTAAAACTCAAAGCAGATTAACAGCCTGCACACATAATCTCCAGGATTATATAAACCACTATGGACGCTTGTGTGGCCACAGCTTAAATCAGTGAAGTAAGTAAAGCCATATGCGGTGGGTCAGCATCTGATCTTTCTCTGGTCTTTTCAGTTTGAACTATGACATTGATGGAATTAAAAGTAGTTTGCAAAAAATTATACCCTCTTTTTATGCGTCACACAAAAATGATAAGTCTATAATATAATAATAACGACTGAATCATACCCTATTTTGACTTGGTGGTAGGGCTTTGTGCAAGCCCACCTGGGTAGGTACCACCCAGTCATCACTTACTCTACCGCCAAGCAGAACTACTTATTATTTTTGTGTTTTTGTTGTACACAAGGGTCATAACATCTTATTTCCTAAGGTTGGTGCCGCATTGGCGATGTAAGGAATCTTTAATATTTCTCTCAGCGACTATGACTATACGGCAGTGTTGACCACTCACTATCAGGTGACCTAGTTGCCGTTATAAAAGTTAATTGTAAGCATGTCTGTTTGTCCTGAGTCTGCGTGTCAATAGAAGTATGTATTTACGAAAAAAGTAGTATATGTAGTACATCAGTTGTCTGGTTTCCATAGTACAAGCTCTGCTTAGCTTGGGATCAGATGGCCGTGTGTGAATAATATCTCAGGATAATATTATTATTTAGTCATTCTTAACAACTCGGCTTAGAGCCGGGATTTACGTCGTGCTCACGGGCCGAAGCCAAGTGAGCAGATACTTATTAAAACCTTAAGCCTTTAAAGCAATTCCCGTTCACCTTCTGTTGCAATGAATTTGCGCACAATTTGGCATGTGTTCAGTATCACAGCCTTCTGCATATTAACATAAAGAAAATTTAGGAGATTTAGTTTTTAAGGACATATGCATTTGTTTGGGTATGACGCCGGTTGTAAAAAGAATTGAAGGGACTATTGTAACTTTCTGCAAGTGCCACATACGTGTTATTTTATTATTATTGTAAACAATGTGCCAATCTACAAACTATATCTCCATATTTGCAGAGTTATCGATGCAATGTTGTATGAAAAGTTTCGTAAGTGCTTAAGCTAGTCCTAAGAAGTGTAAAGTTTCTACTCGATATTTTTCGTTTTGTTCAACAAATTTGTACTCCTCTATAAAAATACCTTTTCAGATGACGTGATATAAAAGACCTTTATCTATAATCATTATATTTACAATTAAAATAAACCTTAAGAATTATTATTTTATATGAAAACTTAAAGACCACTTGGAATTACATCGTTCGGTATAATATATTCCCAATAATTAATAACTACGAATGAAAACGGCATAGGACAACTTATTTTTCTTAATTTATTAAGAGAAAATATATTAATAAATTAAAAATACGTAAAAACAACATAAATAAGACAAAAATGTTGAAAAAAACAATTTGTATTCTCCGTTTTAAAAACAGAACATAATTATTCGAAAACATCATTATTTTATTCAGAAATTTTATTTTCATTAATTTCCACGAACGAAAAGACATTACAAATAAATTGTAATGTTTTCGGAGTAATAGAAATAACCATTTATCTTCTTAAAAGATAAATAAATATCTTTTTTGTATTTGTAGAACTCCAATTTGAATTTATTTAAGCTCTGTATTTAAGTTTGCTTATGTTCAGTTTTATATATATACAAAGACATAGACAAAGACAAAACAGTAGAGTTATATTTCCTTTTGTCCTGTAAGAACAAACTCGAAACTCACAGTAGATAGTCGGTCTTGATATTATGTCATAAAGTGATATGCGACATTGGCCGTAACAATTATAACAATTCAAGAATATACGTATCACAATAGTATATCAACATGAGTTGGTTGTCAGCATTTTACGAGTGAGTAATGAAACGAGTTCTTACAGAATAGCACCGCAATTTACTATCATGGTCTTCTGTTTTTAAAGCGACTTTTGTTTTTTTTTTGTCCTCTTCATTGAAAAAATGTAAATAAGAATAGAAGAAAAAAGCTCGAAACGATAATTTAAATGAGCTGTAGTTCCTATAGACATACAAGAAACGATAAAGCATACAGACTCAACCGTTACAATTTAAAAAAATGTATAAATTTATATCACGTAATACTTTTCGCGTATGTCATCAAAGAGTTGACAATGTTTCCTTTTTTCACAAAAATATTGCGAACTCTAAAAGATATAATATTCTTCAGAGTTTGAAGTCCACACATTTGGAAATATCGAGACAAACGTTCATCAATGATAATATGACTATTTCATTACTTTCATTCAAGATTTCGTGTATTTTATGTACCTTGTAGCGTGCATGATTTATGTATTTAGTATTATGACGTATGATTCTTGTATAAAGTTGAATATGACAGCCAAACGCATCTTATATGTCATCGCAGGGTATCATACTTAATGGCTCTGTATAACAAAAATATAAAATTATAATATAAGAAATTTTAAATAAGAATATAATAAAGATTACAGTTAATATAAAATTCAAGCTGCTAGCAATAATGGTTATTTTTTATTAAACGGTCGATTTTCCTATTTACATTTTTCTTTTATTTTCGTATTTTTATATCCACAGAGGTATTATCCGTGTTTTTGTATGTTATTTTAAATTTGTTTTAATGTGATGGCATGTTTATTACCAGACAGCATCACAATCTACATTAATAAACGTAGAACGTATATCGAATGTTTTGACTTCGCAAAGTCAAAAATTTGGTTTCGTAAATGTATATCGTTGATTAAAGAGTAACTACGTAGTTTCTTGTTATTTATAGAATCTATATTCCATGCGGTGGTAGCTTTATATTTTGATTTGATTAATTGGTAAATGTAAAAATATCTAGGCTTTTATTATAAAATTGGATACCAAACATTTTGCGGAAGTCAGGACTTTGCAGAGTTGGAAACTTGGTGTTTCAAATATTTAAAGTTTCTATCAAAATAATCCACATAAATGTAAATATTATAGAGACAATATGAACCATATTAATTTAATTAAATCAGGAATCATGGTCACACTACAAGCAGGTAAGGATAAGGCGGAATTAGATCGGTTTTTTGAATTCACAATGAGAATGTATTATTCATCGAGTCTTGGCAGCAAGTGCTATCGCTACTGAACAAGTCAGTTTAGTAGATTTCGTTTTTTTTTTATTTCGAACAATTTCTCCTTGATATGTATTTTATGTTAAGTAAGTTTTATCTTCCAATAATTAAAGCGATGTCTTTTTTAGTATACTAAGTGGTGACTAGATTATGAGTGTGTACTTTTCTATTAGCATAAGTATATACGTTCTAACCTTTTTTCTTTTTTTAACGCTGGAAAAACACATTACGCTTTTCCCCCACGGGAACAGTGTGGAGCTCGCTGGTGTCCATGGCGCCGAGTGCACCCCGAAAATCGGAATACCCACTAAAAACCAGCGGTACCCTTTCCGTCTTAACGAGGAGCGTCACGGGATCGCTTGCGGATGCTACCGTGACATACACTATCTAACCTGCCTTGTTCAGGTGAAGTAAAAACTTTTACCTATTATTATGTAAAAATAACGCCCTGTAAATGGGGTATTTACTATAACTGGGCTACGGCATACTCTCATTTATGAGAAGGTTCGCAGCTTACACTGTTCCAATGAGGGGTGGACACATTGTAGATTTTCATTCGTCACATGCAGGTTTCATCACGAGTTTTGTAATGAAAATTCGATAGTTTTTGCCCAGGTTTGATCTCTGAATCATCAGTTTAGATTCACATCATCTAAACACCGAACCATTACGGCTACTGCTAACTGTGTCAAATTCGTATTTATTTAAACGTAAACGCAAACCGATCTATTCGCCCGTACTGTGTTAATGCATGATATCTCGTAATATTTCTAAAACCAGTGGTCCGAATTCGCTAAATTGCTAAGGGCAATATTTATCAACACAAACCGTGTACTTTTTATATAATATTTATTTTAACTAGTATCAATACGTTGTGATAGCTAAATTTTACTAAAGATGTCGTTAATTATTTCTTATTTTTTAAAGATAGAAACTACTGTTATTTATAAATTATAAATAGTTATAGGTATCTCTTATAAATAACTAATATATATAACTATTTATAAATAATAATAACTTTGGAGAACTAAAAATATATTTTTTAAATGTTTTGTGTATCTATATAGGTTTAAGCTTTTACAGCGTTCGCTTCGAAACGACCCACAATTTCCCTCCGATCGATCTAAAAAGTATGCGACATATTAACATACTTTTTATTAAATATATGTTTTTAATTATTCATTCTTTATACGTGTTGACATTTCGAATCAATAGTCGGAGACTTTTAAGTAAAACTCTTTGTCAGGAGATTTCGGTAATAACTTATACACTACAGATAAGAGATGGCTACGTTTATATATGTATATATATATAAACGAATTTTATAATATATATGTGTATTGTTTATTAGAATTAAAATTTATTCAAATTTAGAATTTAATTTTATTAAATATTAATAACGTAATTATTTTCCATGGTTAAAAGCACTTTGGTTATGTAATTATTGGTATATTCTATGTAGTGTAGAAGGAAGGGTTTACCAGTTCTAGCAACTGAATATTCTCCGTATTTCACTTGTTCTTGACCCAGTGGTTAGTATGCGTGAATCTTATCTTTCAGTTAAGATGAATTTTCATGAGCTTAATTTGTGTTTATAATTCATCTTAACGGTAAAGAAAAACATCGCGAGGGAGGTTCTTACATATGAAATTGGCGTTTTACATATGAAAGTCATTTTTTTTTTGTAAAATATATTTAATTAATCAAAGTATGCACCGTTGTTATCTATGTACTTTTGCCATCTCATAAGTTCATTGATCCCTTTACTTAAAAGTTATGGGGCCGAGAATCAATAAACTCTTTGAAGGTGGTTTGGACTGCCGCGTCGGAGTTGAATTTTTTTCCTTGTAAGAAGTTGTCCAAATTCCGGAAAAGATCGTAATCTGTTGGAGCAAGGTCCGGGGAGTACGGTGGATGTCGCAGACATTCCAATTGTAGCTCATCTAATTTAGCGGTTGTTTGTTGTGCAGTGTGCGGTCTTGCGTTGTCGTGAAGCAGCAGTAGCCTAGAACGATTGAATCTCGGTTGTTTAACAGCTAGTTCTTCCTTCATGGTTTGCAGTTGCTGATGAATAGATATCTGCCGTAATCGTTTGGCCAGATTTTTGGAAAGCTGTATTGAACGATAACGGCGCTAGTCCCCAAACACTCACAAGTTACTTTTTCTGAGTCAATTTTCGTCTAGGGTAGAATTTGGCTGGGTCTCCATGGTTCAGCCATTGCGACGAGCGCTTCTGATTATCGTACAGTATCTACTTTTCATCACAAGTAATGATTCGATTTAAAATCCCTTCATTATTGTGTCGGTTGAGCAAAGCAACACAGCAGTCGACGCGTGTTTGCCTTTTATTCTTCATTTTCCACTTTGGTCTCCGGCCGTCCACGGGTTTGGTTCTGTATCTGGTTGGTAAATGAATTTATAAATTTTAATTTGGAATTCTTAACCAAAGAAGAGATATTTCAGATCAAAGTGGTCAGTACGACAAAACGCTAATTTCATATGTAAGGACCTAATATGTCTAATATCAGTGAAATTCTGCCACATCTGTATTCCACCACGCATTGGAGCAGCGTGGCAGAATAATGTCCAAACCTTCTCCTCAAAAAAAGAAGAGGAGCTTAGCTCAGCAATGGGACATTGACAGGCTGTTACTTTACTGCCTTGTTCTAGAAACTGAGCCATACTCTCGGTTCCTTGTTGTATAATATTATATGAAAGAATTTAAAATAGCATTATTAGAATTAAATTTCGTATAAGCCTGTTTAAGTCTCATTGGTTTTCTATTTGTGTAATGAACATTCAATCGTCGCAGAATCATGTCCTTCTTGTTACAAGTGTCAAAACCGTGTTAATATCATGTACGCCTTTAGTCAACGTATGTATAAGTACTATATAAAGGTATTCTTGTTTTGAATTGATACAATTTGTTTCTTTTTTATTTAAGTATTTTTATTGTAAGAAATTTGTTTAATATGTATTAACCGACGTAAAAAGGATATTTGTGTGTCTGTTTGTTGTATCATCGTAGCTCAAAAAGAAATACACCTATTTTGATCGACTCTTTTTCAAATAAAAATAAAGTACTTATGAATCAAATCAAGCGCTACCACTAAACTTAAGAATGATTAAAGAACTTAAGATAAATAATTAATTAAAAATAATTGCATCCATGTTTCGATGGGCAAGCTAGCGTTACCGTATATTTATCTGTATTTCGATTTATTAACATAAGTATTTTGAAATCGCGATGGGCTCACACGCTATAATATGTTCTGTTAAAATAATGATATTAAACTTATAGAGCCTTATACGTTGATTAGCGGGTGACTAGTTAAACAGTGTGTGCTTTCTTCTCTCGAATGTCAAATCAATAATGACAGAAAGAGAGAAAGCAATATATAACCGAACAGCCGAAAAGCAAAGTCTATTAGGCCGTAACATTTAAAAAATGCTATGAGTATGTTATTATATACTTACTCTCACAGCAATCACGTTAGTGGTTATTTTTTTAAAAGTTCTTCGTTTAATTTTGATATAACTTTTAAGTTGATTAAGACTTACTACAGTAGGATAGTTTAGTAATCCCCAGGGTTAAGTGATACTATTCTCATGTCACTCTAAATTTTATCACATGTACTTATTGATGTGTAAACATTTTAGCGCTCTGTACACGGTAACTAACTAATACGGTCGCTAACTGAGACTTCGAGCGTCAGGCGAGTAAGCGTAAGATTTCAAGCGTCAGATGACGTCAGTGTAAGATTTATTATTTACATACCAATTCTCGTCAGTACCTTAGCACTCACACCGTTTTTATATGTAACATATTGTTAACGCCAAGCACGAACACTCGTGCAAAACATAAGATACGTATATTTGCTTGACGTTAACCACCAGGCGTAACATTTTATTTATGACGTATGACTTTCTATGTATTTGTTACTTGTCAACTGCAACTTGTAAGCTTAACATCAAAGTAAGCTGCTAAAGACTATTTGAAGAGTTTCATTGGGAATTCCATATGTGTCCGAAGATACACATATTTTATTCATAATAATAATAATATCCTGGGACATTATTCACACACGGCCATCTGATCTCAAATTAAGCAGAACTTGTACTATGGAAACCAGACAACTGATATAGTACATATACTACTTTTCTTTTGTAAATACATACTTATATAGACAATTACATCCAGACTCAGAACTAACAGACATGTTCGTATACATAAATGTCTCTCCTTTGTGGGAATCGAACCCACAAACTTCGGCGTGAAAGGCCTTTTTATTGACTTGTCTTTATTTGCCTTTATATAATTATTAATAGAGTTTGATCTTTAACGAAGCTTTATTCGACACCACATTATTTAACAGCATTACATAAATTATCTTTATTTAGCCTTAACAAGCTACGAATTATAAGCACACGTGTATTAAGCGACCCTTGTGAAGTGTAGTGGATAAGTTCCATAATGAGAGATGAATTTATCTAACAAGATACTAAACAACTGTGACATTTACTTATCAAGCTGATAAAACACGCTCATATAATATACTTAGACAAATACATGTCTCACACTGTCTTAGTTTATAAGTAATAATTAAGGACGTTTGATCCAATAACGTTGGACGTTGGATAACACGTGAATGTTAGTTGAAGGTGGCGAGTTTAAATAAATTTGTATTAATAATTTATCTATATTTATTTAATTTATCTCAATAAGCCAAGATGGCCCTGTGATTAGAACGGGTGAATCTTAATCGATAAAAGTGAGTTCATTCCCAGGCAAAGAAATTTCGGTTTGTAATTCATCTCTTTCTTGACGGTGAAGGAAAACATCGTAAGGAAACCTACATGTGTCTAATTTTACTAAAATTCTGCCACATGTGTATTCCACCAACCAGCTTAAAAAAATAAGCTCAAAAAAAGAGTGGAAGTCTAAGACCAGCAGTGGGACATTCACAGGCTGTTACTGTGCTGCATAATTTATCTCCTTTTGAGTGCTTAAACAAATCATCGTGATAAAATCTTCTACCTTAACAGAAAATCTTTGCCCACTCATGGGTCACATTATACTCCATGATGACAAAAGAAACACAATGTCCTAAATAAAGTACCAAACTAGAAAAGTTTAAAAGTAGGTACAGAAGTCTTTGAAAATAAGATCCTTTGACTCAGAGACGCAGTAAAGGAATTTTTAACCTAACGATCCAACGTATACTTAAAAGATTTCAAAGGAACGTTGTTCTTTTAAAGTTTCTAGGAAGAATGTTACTTTAATACGTCTAAAAGCCGCGTCGTTGCGCTTTATAAATATACTTGTGTCTTATTAAAAATAAATATAAAGAATTGCCATTTCAAAACATAATATTTGGATTAATAAAATTTTCAGTTGTTTATTTGGCATTTATATCATATTAACATTATAAAAGAAAGCCTGCTGCGTCTGTCTGTACGTCGAACGCAAAAACTACCGAATGAATTATCATTTTCATATGGTCTTCACTAATGGATGGAATGATTTATGAGGAAGGCTTAGGTGTATAATTAATTAATGTTTTATATGGCGATGATTGTTAAATTGTCGAAAAAATGAAGAATGAGATTTAATGGTGTACCCCACGTAAAACAAAGGAGCTATATGCACAAACATAGAAATGTATATGTGGAACCCTATTCTACCCGAGTGAAACGGGGGTGATTAGCTAGTCTCTAAATAGGGATGCTTGTCTCATATATAAAATGGATGCTTCTATTTATATCTATTTTTTTAGGAGTTTGATCACATAGTGATCTTTTCACTCCTGTAGGAGCTTAAACATACAGGAATATAAGCTCTATAATCAAGTTTCTGGATGCTTCTATATCGAGATTAATACGCTTAAAGGTTTGACCGATAAACATGACATCGTTTTGATATTGAACACATTATTATTCGTATTTTTCATAGAAAAGATGTTTAGCTATCCACTTTTTTAATGTTATTTGGCGCTAGATGGCGCTGTAACACATGGACTTCAAAACCATATACGGTCGTAAAGACTTAATAGATAAATACAGTCAAGACAATATCTGCGAAACTTTGCTAGTAGTTGCTAGTAAAATATATTCAGTTAAAATTAATTAATTTGAGAGACATATAGTAATTTTGACACTCAACTTTAGATAAAAAAATAATACTTAATTATTCAAGTAAAACATTAATAACGTTTACAATAAAGGTTATATGCAAAAAATTATGTAATATGTGCTGTGTTCGTCGCTTCTTATTTTATCTCGCTGGAAAAACACATTTACGTGTTTCCCTCACATGAGGCGATGTGGGCTTGCCGGTGCTGAAGGCGCCGGAATACCCACTAAAAAACCAGCGGTACCCACTCCGTCTGTGGGGGACGTCACGGGATCGCTTGCGCATACTACCGTGCCGGCCCGACAAGTGTACGTTACTTCTCCAATAGCCTATCTCGATATATTCTTAAAATATATTAATTATGTTTATCTACGTAATATCACAAATTTTACTACAAACACTAAATTAGTTTTTGGAAGTTTCGTTTGAACTAATATTACATCTGCTAAAAGCTTTCTAATAATTCTTTTCTCCAATGTAACTCATACTCTATAAAATCGACCGAGTATTTGACTTAATACTAACTTCTTTTATAAAATATCTGTCAAACGCCATAATCACTGTTCATTACCGATCGATATGAGGCATCTAACAATTTTCGTAATGTTTAAAACTGAAAACCATTACTACTAAAGCGCGAACCACTGATGTACAATTTTAACCTTTGTGAATACAGTGAAAACCGAAAATTAATTATTTTTATAATGATATATGTTAGCATCTATCAATCATCATCAGCAATACTTAGTATTGTTGCATTCCGGTTTGAAGGGTTTGAAGGGTGAGTGAGCCAGTGTAAACACAGGCACAAGGAATATAACATCTCAGTTCCCAATCCCCAAGGTTGGTGGCGCATTGGCGATGTAAGGAATGGTTATTAATTCTTACCTCGCTAATGTCTATGGGCGATGGTGACCACTGACCATCAGGTTGCTCACTATCTCGTCCTGTCTATAACATAAAAAAGTCCATAAAAACATTCTGCTGAACCTCATTGAGTATATCCGAATAAGCTTTAAGCCTTCTTCTCAATATAAAATGTCTTAAGATTATTTTTATATAAAGATTATTTGGACAAATTATGCAAAGGGAGAAAACACCACAAGACATTCTTTTCCAGTCAACGCTAAGTTGAACACGGAATACCATAATTAATCTGGATCATTATGTCTTCTATTCTGTAAAGATCGTAAAATTTTTGGTGGTAAGGTTTTTTGCTGAGTAGGTACCGCCAAACAGCTATAGTATATGTTTTCCTTAACATCTTAGTTACCAAGGCACATTGGCGATAAAAGGGATGATCGTCAATCAACCATTTTCCAGTCCGCCTAGATATTCCAGTAAAAATAAAATCAACTTGAAACGACACAAATATTATTTTTCATAGTACATTTCGAGCACGTTCACAAACACACGAAAAATATGTATCGAATATCCGAAACGTGATCAAAGTTTCGGAAACTAACAAACGCTGAACTTGTGAACAAGATAAACGCATTAGGTGGGTAGTTCGAAAAACTTTCATATAAATTTATTGTATGAGTAACATATCTTTATTTTATTTACAAATAATAAAACAACGGCCCATAGCTGTGCTGTTTATTGTCTTCAATAATCCTATTTAGATTGTGATGCTGCGTGATAATAAACATTTAATACATATTAAAATAATGTAAAATTAATTTATTGAAAAGTTACATAAAAGTTACGAATAATAAATCTGTGGGAATTAGATAAGCATAGGGCGCTTCTCGTCATGACCGAGATTAAAATAAAAAGAAAACACATGATAACTTAAAAAAAGGTTAAAATTTTCTATACAATGAGATGGCGATTTGAGCTCATCTTAATATCATCTGGTATATTTGTACCAATTTCTTTCTAGTAATGGAAAAATAATTCCTATGTAATAAAATTCCTTATAATATTCCGATATAATAAAAATACGATTCAAAGAAAAACATTTTTTATGTTATTTGCCGTCCTATTTTATATGAAAGGCCTAATCAATTTTACTGTCATCAATCAAATAGGAACCTTGAGTTAATACTTACTAGAAATATAAATGTGAAAATGATTTTGTTTGTTTTCACGCGTCAATGTGAGACTTACCACAGATATAATTATAATGCGTTCGTGCTAGAAAATAATTTTATTTAGGACTAATTGTCTCCCGTGGCTTCGCCCATCTATATAAGGGGCTCCTCCCTCCCCGTAACAATGCGTATGTGAAATTTCTCAATCAGTTGCGTAGTCAAAGCGTTACAAGCAAACAAACTCACTTTGGTGTATATCATAGTAGGAAACAATGAAGAAGAATGGTCATAAAATAGTTCCTACCGCTTGATTACGAAGTCAAGGTATTTTGGAATCCAAGAAAAGACGGATACCTGTGACAAAGATATGGAATACCCTCCCAACCTCCGTTTTTCCCACCAGCTACAATATGAGTACCTTCAAGTCTAGAGTGAATGGGCATCTTCTAGGCAAGTGCGCTCCATCTTAGACTTTATCATCACTTTCCATCAGGTGTGATAAAAGTCAAGCGCTAGCTTATATATTAAAAAAAAAAAACATAAGTTTTGAAATAAAAAAACTCCTTTCTCCCTTCCAATTTCCTTTTTATTTTAATGACAAAAATATAATTTATTATTTTAATTAATTTAAAATTTGTTAGTTTAAATAGTACTTATTAAATTAAAATTAAATATATCTATGACAATGTAAAGTAAAATGAATTAATTACACGAAAATCCAATATTGGAAAAGAATGGGAGGTTTTAGTAAGTATTTTATTAAACCTTTTATTATTTTATTTAATAAGAACTTCTAAGGTTTTAAGTGCTTCCGACACTCAGATTATATATTACTTTATTATATTCGAATATTAGAAAGTATTTATTTGGTAGTGATCTATCTAACTGACAGTTCTATTTAACAATTACATGCAGTTACTTGATACTATAAGATGATCATCTATATAGAAAGCGTGAATCTAACCACCAAATTTTCATGTGCTTATAATTCGTCCCGTGTTCGGTGGCGAAGAAAAATATTGAAAACCTGCATGTGTCGGATGAAAATCTGCACATTTGTATCTACCACACCAATCCACATTAGAGTATAGTGGAATAATCCATCAAACCTTCTCCTCAAAGGAGAGAGAGAGGAGACCTCAGCACAGCAGTGGGACATACACAGGCTGTTACTTTATTTATTTTTTACTTTTCTTGATGGTAAGACTTTGCATGTTCATCTGGGTAAGCACCAAAAACTCATCAAATATTCAACAGCCAAACGATTAATGTTTGATAAGTGACAAAATTATTTAATTTTAACATAATATATAAAATATTATCTATAAAGAACAATAATTGTATACAGACATTTTTATAAAATACAAAATTAAAATAAAAAGAACAAAATACATCAGTGGCCTGACTCTCTTTCAGATACAGCTAGCAGTCTCGCACGTTCTGTATCTGAAGTACACTGGGATAGGAGCAAATTGTGTGTAAGCTTAATGCGGGGTGAATCCCAGTGCTTCTGACAAGTTATATCTGAGGGAAATACTTCATCAGGATAAGAAAAACTCCAAGCTGTCTTAGCCTCAGCAAGATCCTTTACTACAACATCAGTCGAACTTGGAAAAATTAAAAATTTAAAAAAAAAATTATGTTTGGTTGTAGAATATTAATACTTCAACCCGGACCATAGCAATACTATGAAAATACATAGGACAGCATATCAGTGACTCTTTACTTTTTGGCTCGACCTGGTTGTTAACCCTGAATCTTGTCATCAACAGTCTGCCTACCAGGCACACAACACCCATTAATGTGGTGTCAATACACGAATATTGATAACGATTAAATTACTGACAGTTCAAACCGTCTTATTATATCAATAAACCATAGGACAGTAATTATAAAATCAAAGTTGTCATAACAAAACGACTTTGTAATATTAAAACGAATGCGTTCATATAAAATCCCTTTTATGACACGCGTAATATATACGAAGTATAATTCTTTGTTTCTTTGACGTGCAGAAACATAAAGGATTATTCTTAAAGAAAAAAAGATTTAGCATTTCATATACAAGCAACGCGACCCAATTTTACACTAGGATATTTTGTTTTAATTATTTTTATGTTATTTAAAGTTTTGGATATACCATTGATATATAAGTTTGGCTTTTACATCACGGTATATGGTAACATCATATCCGGTTCCGATCCGAATAAATATAGAATATTCTTAGTTGGATTAGAATTGAATCGGAAGCATATCGTTATGATTAGTAGAAGTCTATGGTATGAATTGTAGCTTCACAGCATTTTTGTAACATTAGTTTGTCACGGGGTGCACGTGTGTAAGGGGTTCGTTCCGCCAAGACAAGATTATAAAATTTACTACATAAAAATCAGGGAGTGGGCCGTTGACAGTATCTGGTCAATTAAGTTCACATTACATACAGACGGCCGACTGTACTGGCCGTCGTCGCGTTTGGACTCTACTACCACTTACCATCAGGTGGAGTAGAGTCATTTGCCATCCCGGCGCATATAAAAAAAAAAACATTAATAAAATAAAATATTATAAGTGATAAATCAACAGCTAACGCTGTAGGTGAGTTGGCATCAGTTCAAATTAAGTGATAGATTTAAATAGATAAGCAGGATAGTGCAAACCAGGTACACAGTGTCACAATGAGTGAGCAAATAAATAAAAGCAGTGGGACGCAGCAAAAAGCACCAGCAGCAACAGCAGGCCACTGGACAAGCAGCTTCTCCTCCGCAAGCAGAGTCTCCAACAGCTATAAATCAGCAACAATTTCTCGGTTGAGTCCACCGAACATTATTACATTAATAATTACAAAATATAACATTATTACATTACATTACTTTGTAATGTTATATACAAAGTATATATAAAATTAAAAAAAACACACCTGGTTTGGTAACCCGAATCTCTCAAATAAGTTTTACAAAGTAGATGACGTAGGTAACCCTCCATTAGTATAATTTTGTATATCATAAACAGGAATATATTTAATCGTTTAAAACTGACATGCGTCGATAAGCGACCGGCGCCTGCTCCACGATCAAAAAGGATGACCGAACAGCGCAGTGCTGCCATCTCTCAAACAGAACAGATAATAAATGTCGAAACAATGAATGCCGATTCGATAACCGTAATTTATTTTATAAACCGGTTAGATTAGGTAAAATAAATAAAATATTTTAATGAAAATTAAAATATTGAAAAATTTAAATTTATAGGGTCAGAAGTTGTTACATATTATATTTACAAGTTGGATACTTACTATATTTTGCAAGTTATATATACCTTAATTGATCTCATTTGATTGTATAATGTTTTACCTATGTGTGTCCATATGATTGTAACTGTGTAATTATTATCAGTCGAAACTTATCTGATGTATATATATACAAGTGTCATATCATTGTACGTTTAACTTAAAAATTAAATAAGTTATAATTTGCAATTGAATCGAATTTAAATCACAATTCGCTTTAGCGAGTACATATGTATTATTGCGGTTGTATTTCCTATTGGAACTCCGTTACAATATGTAGAATGAATTTTTAAGCCTTTTCGGCTTCCAAATACAATTTTATAGGCGTGTTGGGGAATGTTAAAAGATTCAGCTGGGATTTAGCGCTAATTTTGTTATTAGGAGTACACAAGATGGTTCTTCAAAAATATTTGAATACAATATTTTTTTTTTTTTTTTTATATGTCCGGGATGGCAAATGACTCTACTCCACCTGATGGTATGTGGTAGTAGAGTCCAAACGCGACGACGGCCTACTGGCCGACTGTACTACAGTCGGGAAGAATGTTCTGTACTAGCCGTCACCGCCTTGCCGGCCCGCAAGATGCCTGTTCACGCCTCGTTTGAAGGAACCCGGGTTGTAAGAGGAGGGGAACACGTGAGCTGGTAAGGAATTCCATTTTTTGGTAGTGCGAAAAAGAAAGGAGTTGCCAAATTTCTTTGTGCGCGATGGAATTGATGTCACAGTTAGGCGGTGACATCGAGAACCAGTTCGCGTGGACTTAAGAAGGAAGGGGGTAGCAGGAATTAGAGAGAATAATTCCTCAGAGCACTCGCCGTGATACAGTCGATAGAAAGCGCTCAGTGCTGCTATCTCGCGACGCAATTGTAAAGGTTCAAGGGTGTTTGTGACCTTTACGTCGCCAATAATGCGTACTGCACGTCGCTGCAACCGGTCCAAGGCCTCCAGTAGGTACTTAGCGGAGCCATCCCAAAGGTGCGAGCAATATTCAACGCAAGACCGTACCTGTGTTTTGTATAACAGGCACAGTTGTTGTGGCGTGAAAAAACGCCGCACCTTGTTCAGAACTCCGAGTTTTCGTGAAGCTGTTTTTATAATAGCCTCTATGTAATCCCTTGGACTAAGGTCGCAGCGAACGTCCATCCCCAGCATGCAGCGATTTTGCTTTGTATCATCAGCGGTGTCCAACAGAGGGAGGGATGAGGGTAAAATGGTGACTTTTTTCGCTGTGAGAGCGCATACTCGTGTTTTCTTGGCATTAAACTCAACAAGATTATCAGAACCCCATTTGGCAATGAGCTCTAACGTCCTATCGAGTTCAATGACAAGATTTTCCCGTCTCTCCTCAGTTTCCGCCCACCCAGCCACTGCGCGTCCGTGGTATCCACCATGCACTGTACTATCATCTGCATAGCAATGTATGTTCCCAAGGGAGAGCATATCATTGATATGCAAAAGAAAGAGTGTGGGAGATAGCACAGATCCCTGGGGGACCCCAGCATTCACTACATAGAATTGAGAAGCGCAACCATCTACTAAAACACGAAGGCTACGCTTGTGTAGGAAGCTGGCAATCCAGGTGCAAAGCTGAGCAAGCAGACCATATGCCGGTAGCTTGGAGAGAAGACTTCTGTGCCAGACCCTGTCGAAAGCCTTAGATATCGAGGCTGACAGCCAACGATTCTCCATGCTTGTTTCAGCATACAGCTTCACCTCAGAGGTGTGTTACGTACGCTAGAAGATCACCTGTGGACCGTTTTGGTCGAAACCCGTACTGACAATCATTAATTAGACAGTGATCTTCTAGGTAATGGATTAGTTGGTTGTTTAGAATCCGTTCCATCACCTTACAAAGTACTGAGGTGATAGCTATTGGCCGATAATTTGCCGGGTCAGACCGATCCCCTTTTTTGGGAACCGCTTGCACATTAGCTCTTCTCCAAGCCCCCAGCACACATCCCGAAGAGAGAGAAAGTTGGAACAGGCGCGTTAACACAGGAGACAGCTCCGCCGCGCACTTCTTCAGCACAATGGCTGGTATTCCATCAGGACCGCTAGCTTTCCGTATATCAAGTGATTGCAGCTCCGCACGCACATCACGTTGCCTGATTTTGATGTCAGGCATCGTGTGGCCACATGAAGGTATTGTTGGTGGCAGCGCACTACAATCATCGATGACGGAATTATCGGCAAAAAGTTTAGCCAGTAGATCAGCTTGCTCTTGCGGACTGTGAGATAGCGATCCGTCCGGATTTCTGAGCGGTGGCAGCGAAGGTTGGCAGAAATTGTTTTGCACAGACTTGGTCAGACGCCAGAAGCTACAAGAGCCCCTAGGATGCGAAATAATCATCATGATCATGACCAATCTGTACAATGCGCTGTGCATCCGCTCTCGTGTATGCCTTCCTACAGGACTTGGAATTGTATTGTGTATATTGTAGTTTGCTTTCAGTGAGTCAATGTTAGATGCCCCGCTAATGCAGCCGTTGATCCACGCGCGATATGCCGCCTGCTTAGATGATACAGCGTCGGCACATTCACGAGTGAACCAACGGTTACGCGTACCCCTATTGATGAGATCTGAGCTAGGAATGTAGCTCAGATCATGATCATATGTAATTCCATTCCTAACATGATCTCATCAGCAACAGCAGCGGCATTAGCTGTCGGGTCATTCCCACTGAAGCAACGTTCCTTCCAAGGGACAGACGCATAGTAATCGCGCATACCGTCCCAATCTGCCGACTTATAGTGCCAAACGCGACGTTTGCATACCGCTGATGGCGGCAGCTTGGCCTGTGGCACTTTGGTAGATATAAGGCCGTGATCCGAAGAACCAAGTGGAGCTTGAACCACAACCTGATATTCCACCGGGTGAGAAGTCAGCAGAAGATCCAGTAGAGAAGGCGCTTGCCCATCAATGTCTGGGATCCTGGTGGGCTGATCAACCAGTTGGGTCAAGTCGTGTGTGAGAGCAAAAGCATGAGCAGTTCTTCCAGCATGGTCAGTTTTGAGGGATTTCAACCATGATTCATGGTGAGCATTAAAATCCCCCAAAAACACCAATTCCGCGTTAGGAAACTGCTCTTGCGCAGCATCTGCCACCCGACTAAGATGGTCAAATAATCGGCTTGTCTCCAAGTCACCATTGTGGGATCTGTAGAGGCACACTTAGACTCGACTCTGACGAACCAGGTCCACACGTACCACCAACATGGAGAAGGAGGGGTCCTCCAAGCAGCGCAATCGGTGACAACAAACATCCGCCCTGACGAACAAGCATACTCCGGCTTTCGCTTTAAAAGATTCTTCAAGCATGTAGCCGGGATAGTTAAGGTAGCTGGTGTCGGCAGGGCGGAGTATTTGCGTCTCCGTGAGAAACAACATTGCTGGCCGTGCTGTCTCGAGATGGTGGTGGACAGCGTTGAGGTTAGCGTGGAGTCCTCGGATGTTAGAGAACTCGACCTCAAACAGCGTGGGTATGGTGGGGGTGTGCACCGCTGAACGACCGTTATTTCTGTTTTGTTGCGCCATTTGGGAAAAATAGAATGGAAAAGAGACGTGAAGCGAGCGACGTATTGCCACGATAGGGATGGGCAAAGTATGGAGGCGTGTTTTCCCAAATGGTTGCCAAAAGGGAAAATATACTGATCCGCCGGACGGAAGGGCCCCCGAACCCCCCCGGAAGTGGCCGCCGGGACCCCACCTTCCGGTCACCAACCGGCACGACGGTCCACCCCGAGATTATGCGTGGCCTGGTGGGGCAGCCTCGCGAGCTGGTTAGGCACGCTCGGGCCCCTGTACTATGCCACGGGCGGCCAGCGGAACAGCCGTTTCTTCTGGTCTCCCTGTCCGGCAGGTCAATACAGTTTCCCCCGGCATTGGTTCAACAGCCGTCTCCACTGGACCAACACCCATCGCGGCAATACTTGCTCGGGCACTGGCTGTACGCTGGCTGACCTCGAAACGCGGTTGCAAGCCACTTCACGAGTTTTTCACCATGCGTACGGTGGTAACAAGCCAGGCGGATGTTAGCATCCTACCACCAGATGAGCAGATGGTCGCTCAGATATCCCTTAGTCGCCTCTTACGACACCCATGGGAAAGAGAGGGGCAGTGAAATGTATTCTTTCTCCGTCACTGCACGGATGAAATATAAGTTTTTATTTATTTTATTGCAAATACTTACCAATAATTGAAAATATATAATGTATAAAAAAAAGTAAAGTAACAGCCCGAATGTCCCACTGAGCTTAGGCCTCCTGTCCTTTTTTGAGGGGAAGGTTTGGAACTTATTCCACCACGCTGCTCCAATGCGGGTTGTTGAAATACACATGTGGCAGAATTTCAATGAAATTAGACACATGTAGGTTTCCTCACGATGTTTTACTTCACCGTCAAACATGAGATGAATTATAAATCCAATTGAGCACATGAAAATTCAGTAGCGCTTGCCCAGGCTTGAACTCACGATCGTTGGTTGAGATTCACACGTTCTAACCACTAGGCCAACGATATTAATGTAGTATATATTTAAATTTTATTCGTTCGGTTCTTAATTCTATGGTATAATGCTACTATAATTAATAAGATTATTGCTTTGAAAAAAAGATACATCGAATTAGAAAGAGATGCCAACTACTTACTTAGTAAATAAGTATTAAATTCTGCGCCTGTAATTACACTGGTTCACTGACCAAATCAAAACACTGTAATAGGATTATAATTTTGGGGATAGAAAAATATTTGAAATGTTAACATTTTTAAATAAAAAAGAAGACAATTTCTAATCGGCTTTTCTACATCTTTCAAAGACCTGAAAAAGAATTGAATATAACATTTTTGTCTGACTTGAAGCGAAAGAAAAAGATGCTTTCGATTTACATACTGTAGCTCTCAGTTTGGTTTATATATTTTCTTTTATTTCTATTTTCATGAATCCTTCAAAGTTATATATTTTTTATGATGTTAAAAAAATATACTTTTAAATATTGACAACAAACAAGAAAATATATTATTAAGTTATTATTAACCTAAGAATCATTTGAATTGATGACCTTACTGCTGGTAGGGCTTTGTACAAGCTCGTCTGGGTAGGTATCACCAACTCATCAGATATTCTACCAAACAGCAATACTTGATATTGTTGTGTTCCGGTTTGAAGGGTGAGTGAGCCAGTGCAATAACAGGCACAAGGGACATAAAATCTTAGTTCCCAAGATTGGTGGCGCATTGGCTATGTAAGCGATGGTTGACATTTCTTACAATGGCAATGTCTAAGGGCGTTTGGTGACCACTTACCATCAGGTGGTCCATATGCTCGTCCGCATTCCTATTCTATAAAAAAATAAAAATTAAAGCTTATCAGTATATAAACTAGCTGACCTGTGCCCACTTCGTTGTGCGGTAAACATTTTTACTTGTGATCGATTGGCCGAACATTAATAAAATTGTATCACGTATTTGATGTTTTAAATTATCTCTTAAACTATGCAACCAAAAAATAAACTGTAAAAAATGAATTTCATTTAAATAATATTTCCTTGGTAATAAGGCAATTTATTTCTAAATAAATTAATGTGTTGTATATGAAAAAACCGTTTAATAGAAATATCACTCAATAGATTACAACACTATGGCTTTTCCATACCTATGTCGTATTATCACCTAAACCATTGGTCCAAATTATTTGCAGTAAAATGGAAAAGTCTTTTGTTTTAAACACTTGAGACGATAAGTTTACTTATTTTGATAAGAATTCATAATTGTTGATAATATGACCAATAAACATGACCTAACGACTTAAATAAATTTTTTTAATGTAAATAACTACTTTTGTGACTTAAATATAACAGTTAGACATATGCTGTCGCTGACTTTTTTGTAGGCATTATCAAGCTCTACAATTTTTCTCTAGAACTCAATCATATACCTGTCATCTTTCAGGCAGCGTTTGTAAGAAAGGTTTTCGTTTTACCGTTTTTTCTCCGACTAACTTTGCAAATCACGAAAAAATCTTTTAATTTTTCGGATCAATATATAGCCTATGACACTCACGAATGATGTGGTTTTCTATTGGTAAAATAATTTTCAAAATCGGTTCAGTAGACCCAGATATTACCCCCTACAACCTCACAAACTTTACCTCTTTATAATATATATAACATAGATTAAATCAATTATCTCTTTATAACATAGATTAATTCAATTTACAACATTAACTCATTTTCGAAATAAATAGTTTAAATGTGTGATAAAAATATATAACATGTAACAATTTTATGACATATACAGATAAGTCGATAAGACTTAAGAACAAATAAAGCTACGGCCTTAGTAAAACGGCTTATTGACTTCCACGGAAAATTAATACTCGGCCATAAAATCATTTCGCTTACTTAACATTTTATTACCGAACAATAAGGTTGAAATTTGAATGTATTGAATTTTGCTTTTGCCTACAATGGGTTTTCATCCCTTGTTTTATTATGTTTATTTAAGGCTTATATATTAGTGACGTAATCATCGTGTTAATTCGATTTACTGTTATAAAATTTTGTTTTTTTAATCGGTCTTTTTTTCTTATTAATCGGTATTCGGTAGTTATAAATTATTTTAAAAAACAATTACTTTTTTTAAACCTCTAAATACCTGGTCTCTATGTCACATTTCAATAAAATCGGTTCACTGATTTAGTCGTTTTGTCGTAACAAGCACACGGATATACTTTCGCATGCATTGTATATTCGTGGAGCGGAGAGAAACGTAGTTCGTTAGGTGATATATATGGATCATAATTGGTGACGGTAGATAGCGTGAATTTCCAAAGTATTATAATCATTTTGAAATCGATCTACAATAATTTAATTAAATGTTCTCAACAATGTTTACTTTTCTTTTAATAATATTTAGTGTTCATCCGTATATTTAGTAAAGGCTGTTTAAGTAAAAAAAGTAGCCTGTGTCCATCCTTAGGGTCCAAGCTTGCTTATAAAGCACACAGATTACATAAAAATCAGTTTAGTAGTTTTATTAGTCCTATAAATTAATTTCATATAAGTGATGTTTGCACCGTATGCAGTAAACAGGAGATTTCAGTCAAACTTATCATTTGTAAGTAACCACTCGACTTCGAAAATTAACGTCATTCATATTCCAGTAATTGCTGCAGTGCCGTCAGGTTTGAAGTCAATCAATGATACATCCACTATACGAAAGCTGTAATCAGTTATATGACACACATGATTGAACAGGAATTTGATTGTGAACTTTATTGTTCAAGTATTACAGTTGAGTTTCGAAATGCTATTCCTGGTTTGTAATTAAAATTCGCTACTTCAAGATTAAAATAATATGTAGTACATCTGATTGACGATAGACGTCGCTTTCAGTTTTTTCATAGCGCTTTTACGATTAACCTACTTCTACAATTATAGTTATATTATGTATACTATGTTCAATAAACATTATCTGTCATGTCAAAATTCAATTATCATTACAGCAGTGCGATTCTGTAAGAACTCACTTCGTTAGTCACCCGTGAAATATTGACCATGTTTATACGGTATAGAGATTCGTGTAAGCATTCATTTGCTAAGTCGAGGTGCAATTTCATAGGACACCCTCAGGGTGAAAGACAGTTGGGGAGATGGCTTAAATTTTAAGGCGGACTAGTTACTCGCCTGGTAAAACTATAAAGGCCAGTCGACCCCAAAGCAATTATTATTATTATTTCTTTGTACCTTTTTTTAATATCTCCCTTTTATCAGAGGTAACTTAACTATCACGCGGGCCATGACCAAGTTTATTATTATTATTATCATGAAAGATGTTTATGTTTAAATTTATTATTATATTATTATATTTATGCATTTACAAGGTGGTAGGTTTTTTTGGCAAGCCCATCTGGTTAGGTATCACGCACTCATCAGATATTGTACCGCTAAACAGAAATATTTAATATTGTTCCATTCTGGTTTGAAGGGTGAGTGAGCCAGTGTAACTACGAGCACAAGGGACATAAATTATTTGTTTCAAACATTGGTGGTACATTGGCGATTTTATTTTTATTTTATTTTTATATATATTATATACACCACATATATTATACAACAAATTAACTCCATCACACACCAATCAAGTTTCCACTTAAAACTAATTCATATAAAGAATGGTTAATATTTCCTACATCTCCAATGTCTACGGGCGATTTACCACTTACCATCGGGTGGCCCGTTTGCCCGTACGACAATAATATAAGAAACGAATGAAATATTTGTGACTCAGTTAATAGTTTTCCTTTTATATACATATGTATCTCTTATCTCATAAACGCTGAAATTCATGGCCAATCAGATGACGCCACGTACGAAGATCAAATATTAAAAACCAGCTATAAGTTTATTTATTTTATTTTATCAAATAGGAAGCCAACGTATTATATTATTCGTTATTATACGGGGTTTGAGCCCACGATCATCGGTTAAGATTCACGCGTTCTAACCACAAGGCCATCTCGGCGTTTGTATTGCATGTATAAAAATATTGTAACAAAATATATGTCAATTATAGGCCTGGATAGACATTATACACAACATTGTATTAATAATAACAGAAGAAATAATTGTGAAGAGTTTTTTTTAAGTATGATTAAATACGAGCTAAAATCGAAATATAAAATATAATTCATTTAATATAAATTGCTTTAATCTCTTCATTGCGGAATATAATATATTTCGCAAAGTCTTATAAGTTGTTTCTAACTCAAAGAAGCCATAATTTATTGTAGATTTAATAATGCTGTAATTTTAATTTATCGCCAGTGTATATTAAACAGTAGCTAGTATAAAATAGTGGTCTGCATAAAACTTCTTTATTTCTTTAACACATATAACTCTAATGGTTTACGCTGCAGCTCCCAGTCCGAATGTTTTTTTCCGACATCTTCAGCATTTTTCGTCATATTTCAGGCAATTTTCCAAAACCTTATTGAATTATATACACTAAAACCTTCCTCATAAAGCACTCCGGCGATTGGTGCAAACCTTATGAAAATCGGTTTGGTAGTTTTTGATTTTGTCGCGTTCATATAGACGGACGCGGTGAGTAATTTCGCTGAAGGCTAGAGATAATCAAACAATGGTGAGCCAAAGACAATCCGTAAATAACTAAAAGAAAAACTTTTTCTCACATATATAATAGAAATGTGAATAAAAGGGTTCTTACCGAATAATTTATCTGATGTCAGAAGTCGTTTTTATAATATATTATGTTATCTGATACCTTAATTGTCCGACCGACAAAATAGTCAACAATAGAAAACAAACTAATTATTTCTCGACCAGAAATAGTCCAATGTAAGAACGAATGAAACGCCACTATTTAGAGTACAATGAAACAAAGACTTGAACAATCCGTTTCACCGAGTCTCTTTGTGTCACGTACTATAGACTTGTAAATGTACAGACCTTTAAATTGTAAGCTATTTATTGTGAAGTTGCAACTGCAAAATAATGCTATTGATAACATTATTTAGTTTTTTTTACTTTTATGTGGTCGAAAAAACTGCTACTGGGACCTGGGTTTTTAAAGCAGTAAGTAGCATTACGTTTTGGGGTCGTCCCCTCGCGGTGAGCCAGTTGTCAAGCTTGTCTGAGTTGACGTTGTTCTAATGCAGGTTAGTAGATATACATGTGGCTGGTTGTAATTCATCACATGCCAAGCGGATACTCATATTAAGGAAATGAAATTTCAGTAGTGATTGCCAGGATTTCAACACGCAATATTAGGTTAAGATACAAGCGTACTAAAGTATTCTCTCGGGGATGGATCTCGTTAACGCTTACATTTATTTCAGCAGCTGTAATAAAATATCTGTATAAAATTAAGAACCAAAGTCAACCCGCATTGGAGCAGCGTGGTGGAATAAGCTCTAAACCTTCTCCTCAAAATGGAGAGGAGGCCTTAGCCCAGCAGTGGGACATTAACAGGCTGTTACTGTAAGTCTGGGATACTTGACACAATGAAACTCGATGATTGTTGTCAGATATTTTTTTATTGTCTTAACATATTTATGTCTATGGATCGCCGCTTTACTTCTAATAATTTATTTGTTTATGTAGTTTTCATACTGATAATGTATCACTCCAATTTATATAGTCTATATACACATTCAATTTCGTATTTGGGGAAATTGATGCATAGTATTTAACTAAAGGGAAACTTAGGATCTTCTTAAGCGCATCCAATAATCGATCATGTTTATACATCAACGACCTTTACGGATTTGAGAAACCAATCGATTATGAAAATAATGCCATGTAAGTTCCAATGGGATAAAGAAAGGAAATAATGAGAGACAGCATACCTTTTTTAATGCAGATTGTTAAAAGAAAACTGTTGACGACAATGTCTCATACAACGTCTGTAATGAAAATGAGCAGTGGGCTACTCAGACGAGAGATGAAATGCAAATGGGTTAAGTTACGATACAATTGTTGAGATGGATGGGTCGGACAGAATTAATATATTCGAAATGAGTACATAAGAGGAAGGAAAAGAAAGCAGCGTCCGTGATATAAAAGCTGAAAGAAAATAAATTATCATAACATGGAAATGTAATGCTGCGACCTTATTGTCATATCACAAAAAAATGTTAGCTAGGTATAAATGTGGATGGAAGGCAAGAGGACACAAAAATTATAGAATAACTATGTAAGGGGTGGCATGTGCAAGGAGGGAATAACAAAGCATACTACTAGAAATAGAGAAGATTAGTATATACGTGTATATTGCGCGTTTGTATTGATATAATTTTTGTTATGTAGCATTTTGGGGTTTGAGTTTGCTGAAATTACAGGCACAAGTGATAAAACATCTTAGTTCCCATTGGTCTTGGAACATTGACTAAGTGGTGATTAATATTTCTTTCAGAACCAATGTATATGGGTGGTGACCTTTAACTATCAGGTGATCCACTCTTTAAATTTACGTACATAAGCACATAAAGATGCTTATATACATGTAGATCTTAGACGTTGTTAAATTAACAGCCAAATTCTCAAACTACTCTGTACTTTATTTTAAGCTGCTGCTTAATCTCATGTAATCACTGTCTCATCGCCTTCGGTGACAGAGATAGCACGATACTCGAAAGCTACTTAAAAACGATTTACGTTTTAGACTTGCAGTTCGACTATCAAAATGGATCCATTAGGATCCAGTCATTAAATAAATAGTTTTAAAAATTGTGTGTCCAAATTTAGATAGTACTTGAAATGAAAGTCGTATGAAATTTTATTGCAAACTATTAATTAATTTAAGAGACCTCTATGACATGGTATGTCCTACATATTTCACAGAACCCTGTTACGCTGTAATGACATTTGCGACAGCAAAGAGCGTAAAATTATGAGATTCACCGTACACACGGCTACGCGTGCTATAATTTCACAGGCTTTTGCTTCTTATATATTAAGACATAAGGGTGATATTGTTTTAATCGCTTTACTCGTCTGTTTGTGGTTAACCAGGGCGGGAACTGAGTTGATTTTATAGCTCTTTGAAGCTTGTGGTATTGAAATGTAATAATTTCATTGTAGGTTCATGTGTCTATTAATATAAAAATAAAAGACGTTTGTCATTATATTACTCTTTAATAAATGTTGTTTTTACAAATTTATTGTGATAAGTAAAAAAAAAAAAATAACTTATTTAGCCATTACAACTTGTTTCTATATATTTTTCTAGTAGATATTATTTTAGATCTAGATTATGGTACCCACAGTATCAGCTGGAAAATGCTTCGTTCTCTCCCGTGTTCTTTGTTCATAAATTCTCAATACCAACCTAGAGTTTAAAAGTTGGGAGTACTGCCGCTCTCGTGCCTTTTTAAGGTATGTAAAGCTCTCCGCTATTTTCGGATTGTTGTCCAATCGGATTATCAGATGGAATAGAGTGCACCTATATTTATGTATATACTCATGCACTATAAAACCTACTGCCCAGATGGCTGGTTGAAAACGCCTTCCAATCCGTATGTCCTGTATCGAAATGCATGCATCACATGTTGCCGACATGATTATTTTCATATAGGCCGCCGTGTTGTGTCGGCGGGTCAGCGGTTTGTAGTGCACCTAAGAGCCTGCTTGAATTAAGTCTATTATTTTCATTATATTAGTATGTCATAATGAATTTCTAATCTTTTAACAGCTCCCTAACAGTCCACTAATATAATTTAAAAGGCTCACACGATTTTACGTTAAGCGAATTAATTAATACAATTCATTAACCAAATACTAACACCAGAATTGCGAGTGAAAGTGGACGACACTTTTCAGCGACGGTTAAAAATTTAAATTACCACAATTTAATTAAGACCCACATTCAGGACATGACTGTTTCATTCTGGTAAATATGATAATATTATTTTTATTTTGCATAATCTACGCTATTACGTAGAGTGTTGGGTGCTTTTTTGTTTGTTCATTAATGTTAATCATGAAAATAATTTACGAATTTGTGTGAAATTTTAACAATTTTTTTTCAAGAATTTGTTTATAACAATTAAATATACTCTATTAATATCAAAAAGATATACGAACATTGACAATTAATAATATTATGTCAAATAAAACATGTCATAAAAAATCTCTTCCCGTCAATTACTTAGTTTATTATATAATACAGGTAAGTTTAAGTGTTTCTGATACAATATTAGGTCGATAATGTTTTATATAGAATGTATTAAAATACTATCTATTACCTACTTAAATATTTCATATTAAAGGATAAAGATTGTCACAGAATGAAATGGACAAAGGCAGAACGTTTCACCATCGGACATCACGCCAGAATTCTAAATTCCATCCATACCTCCTCGATGTCTGAAAATCCACAACACCGTGATTTTAAAGGCCTTTTGTGGAACCAGTTTTCACCGGTAACTTTTCCGAATCGATATGACAAAGGAACCTTCAAGATATCTTTTCAGTCCTTAAAGGCTGGCAACGGACCTGCCCTCCTGTACCTTTTTTTAATAGTATAGGCGGACGAGCATATGGGTAAGTGGTCACCAGCACCCATAGATATTGTCATTGTAAGAAATTTTAACCATCGCTTACATCGCCAATGCGCCATCAACTTTGGGAACTAAGATGATTATCCTTCAAACCGGAACACAAAAATACCAAGTCCTTCTTTTTTTTTCGGTAGAATATTTAATGAGTGGGTGGTACCTACCCAGATGAGCTAGCACAAAGCCCTACCACCAGAAAAAATGTTTGTTTATATTATCAAGTGAAGTGTATCAATCATTATCCGACTAAACACCATTGATTTTTAATATTATGTAAACAAAGGTTAAACACAAAGGTAAAAGTAAATAGTCTGTCTGTTGAGCTGCAACGTGTTCTACTTTTACGTAGAAGGCTTGAAATTTATTTCACCATGCCACTCCAATAGATAATAGAGTTGGTAGATCTTTTTTTATAATATAGGATTATAATAATTACAATTATAAACTCAATTTAAGCACGAGAAGATCAATAGCCCTTTCCTGGATTTGAACCTACACTCTTTGCTTAAGATTAATGTGTAAACTACTGGTATATATAAACAAAAAGGTAAATAATGATTTAGGTCCAATAGCTAATTAAAATATAAATTATATTCTACTATATATTAATCGAATAATAAATTAGGTGAATGATAAAGAAATAACAAAAAAAAAAACCGTCCAAACGCTCCTGGAGTCTGATAACTTTGAGACCGTGACGTACAAATGCCGGAAAGTATTGGAAAAAAGATTACTGGCGTGAATAAGAAATGTAAAAAGTTTTAAGTGAAGACCGACTCCAATTCGACTTAGTCGGGATCGGATTTCGAGATATTCATAATTTGACACATTCGGGTCGAAACGATGAATTTATTATTGCAAGTAGCGTATTCCTTTGTTTATGTTGAAATAATGATGTGATGCGCTTTTGTTATGAATAAAATGTTTTGAGTGCAAAGTTTCTTATGAGAATTCATTTGTATACATGTGAGCTGATGTACCGATCTGACGCACACAATGACAAATCTTACGCTGGTGTCATCTGACGCTCGAACTCTCACTTAGACCCTACCGTGTTCTGAGCGCTAAGATGTTTACACATCAAATAACTATTAACAACGATTGTATGTGTGGTAGCCGAGATGGCCCAGTGGTAAGACTGCGTGGATTTTAACCGACGATCGTGGGTTCAAGCCCGGGCAAGCACCACTGAATTTTTATGTGCTTAATTTGTGATTATAATTCATCTCGTGCAATACAGTGAAGGAAAACATCGTGAGGAAACTTGCATGTGTCTAACTTCACTGAAATTCTGCCACATGTGCTTCCACCTTGGACATGATGAAAATAGTTCCAAGCCTTATCCCAAGGAAAAAAGGGGCCTTTTCCTAGCAGTGGAACACTTGAGAGGCTGTTAATTTCAAAGCATTTACAAAAAAAACATTTATTTCAAGTAGAATATAATCTTCAGTCGTTGAACGAACAATTATATAAACGTTCTGCGATATTCAATAGAATCCCGTCGTTAAATTGTATTAGCCTTGCTGCCCCAGTTCCTTGATTAGAAGCTGCTAAATTCATTCATGTTAAATTTGTGAAGCATTTGTTTGTTAACTGCCATTCTAAACGCATTAGGGAATTAATTTCATGTATTTATAATAGAAACTGCTTAGAGTCATGATAGCCTAGTGGTTAGAAGACGTGAATTCTTAACCGATGATTCCGAGTTCAAACTTGGGCAAGCACCACTGAATTTTCACGTGCTTACATGTGCTGAATTTTTATTTTCATTTGTGTCTTTTTGCTTGGCGGTGAAAAAAAAATCGTAAGGAAACCTCCATGTGGTGCATGACAATATCACCCGTGTCGGAGCAGCGTAGTGGAGTAAACTCCACCAGCGTAGTGGACAAACCGTCTCCTTGAAAAGGATAGGGGGTCATAGCGGAGCGATGGGACATTAAGAGGCGGTTAACTTAGTATAATTTTTAAATTACGTTTTTAAAATTTTTTATACCTTTACTTACCAAACCGTATAATTTTTCATTATTAATTGACATCTGATTTAGCAATAAAGTGTATGATAATTTTTGATAATGATTAATTTAATACAAGAACTAACGATGGTATAATAGTTACTTTGTTCTATTAACTTATAACTTTAATTTTAAACGATAACTAGCGTTCTTGATGTTAGTAAATAGCAGAGTTTATCTCGTTCAATCAGGAAGAGGGTACTACGAGTTATTTTTGTTTAAATTTGTGTGACGCTATTTCAAATTTTGGTGGATTTATATATTATTTTGAATATTACTTATACATTAACTCAAAATAAATCGATTTCAGTTTTCCTGTATACTTAGTAAACAAACTTTAAGCTAGTAAATAATAATTTAAAAAAAACAATTTTATAAGTAGCCGAACTAAAAATAATCTATAGTATAGTAATAATAAAACATAAGTGTGCAAAGTTTTAATTTAATCCGACGTTTTGAAGTAGGTGAAAATCACGTTCAAAGATTCCGTTACATACATACAGACCAAGCTAATAAAAGCGTGCTGATAAATATTTTTATGTACATTGCAGATTATAATGAGGCAATTAATGTAACATAATTATAGACGAGCCGTTTGGCGTGGTTAGTAGGTACCTGCCTTTCACGCCGAAGATTGTGGGTTCGATTCCCACCCAGGGCAGACATTTGTGTGCATGAACATGTCTGTTTGTCCTGAGTCTGGGTGTTAATTGTCTATATAAGTATGTATTTACAAAAGAAAAGTAGTATATGTAGTATATCAGTTGTCTGGTTTCCATGGCACAAGCTCTGCTTAATTTGGGATCAGATGGCCGTGTGTGAATAAAGTCCCAGGATATTATTATTATTATACAAAAACACACCCTGCGCTTTTATTTTTAAATTTAAATTTTGTAATCTAAATATAAATAGGCGAAGATAAAACAGTTCAATACCTTATTATCCTCCGTTTTTAAGCCGATTTTCTTTATTTTTTAGTTTTATTTTGACGAGCTTAAGTTGTGAATAAAAATAGTATAAAAAAAAATATCGAATCAAATTTATATATATTTTGCTCAAATCAACAATGATTTTGAGTTGAATTTCGAGAACTGAGCGAAAACTAACAATATTTATTTTGCCAAAGTTTGATGTGTGAGTTTGTAGAAACGATGGTACCACATTAAGTGCATTCCGCTTACAACCCTATCCAATTCTATTTGCTTTGCCGTTGCTTTAGAGACGCCATTTTCGCCGCCATGTTTGGTCGTTTGCACGACTCGCTTTGAGGTTCCAATTATTTTTGTTCACTATTAACGTAATTCCTTATCTGTTATAATGAGATAAAATTTGATTTTCTAACATTTTAGCGTTATTTATTTTATAGAATTGGCGTGATTTATTATTAGCTCTGCTCTCAGTAACGTTATTAAAGAAAGCAATATATACTTATTCACTTAAGTTCTTGCGACCACGTTAAAATCGTCGTATTATAAGTTCGAGGCGTAGATTCTACCGAGAAGAACAGATATTAACTTAGTGATTCGTCTTTTCCGACAAATTAATAACCTATTTTTTTATCCTGAGACTTTATTTATACACGGCCATCTGATCCCAAGCTAAGCAGAGCTTGTATTATGGAAACAGACAACTGATTCACTATATATACTACATATACTACTTTTCTTTTGTAAATACATTCTTATATAGATAATTACACCCAACACAGAACAAACAGACATGTTCATGCACATAAATGTCTGTCCTGGATGGGAATCGAACCCACAACCTTCGGCGTGTAAGGCAAGTATCCACAAACTACGCCAACCGACCCGTCAAAATTATATACAATTGAGTTATAAATTATATTAAATAATTTGTATTCAAATATGTAGTAGTGACAAATCCCTACATCGCCCCAAATAAATGGATTATAAATCAGATTGAAACACATCAGGTGAGCCGTGTCGATGTTAGTTAACATTATTTTATTACATGCTTTTATTTAACTTGCAATGTTTGTTAGTTTGTTTAGGTTTTGCAAGCTGAAATAAAACTTCCTCTTATCCTACGGAGTTCAAATTTTACATGTCGATTCATTACTGATAATGCTCTTTTATGGTAATTTTTAGCAGGAAATGAATATCTAATGAAAGTAATAGTAATTACGATAATTACAAAAACCAAATAAATAAATATAAAGTAAAATAAATAAAAACATTTTCTTATTATTATAATTACATAGCCGAGATTAGACGCGACGCGCCACTGAATTTTCGTGCTTAATTTGTGTTTATAATTCATCTTGTGCTCGGCGGTGAAGGAAAACATCGTGATGAAACCTAAAAGTATCTAAATTCACTGTCCAATTCACCTTCTCCTTAAAAGGGCGATTAGGCTGTAGCCTAACAGTGGGACATTTAAAAGCTGTACTTTACTTTAATAATTATATAGCAGCGAAGTATATAGTAGTCGTTTTTTATGGAAGCCTGCCATGAACCGGTGATTCTTTGCACCCCCTGCCCTGCTGATACGGCAATCGCTACCTTGGTCGGGCCTAGCGGGCTATCGGTAACTGGGGGCCATTTTTTAAGCGCATCTACCATCTAGGAGGGTGGCCGTATTGGTGACCGCAGTAGGGGGGGATAAGTTATTCACGGGTGGGACGCTGCTGCCCATCCCCCCTTTTCCCCGTCCCTTACGACACCCACGGTATGAGATTGGGGAGTACAATTCTAAGCCGACATTCCACGACTTTATAGTTTATGTCGTAGGATCGATGGCCATTGGAGCAGACGAGTCCTAGAGTGGAGACCGCGCATTGGCAAATGCAGCGTAGGGCGCCCTCTAGCCAGGTGGACCGATGACCTTAAGAAGCTGGCGGGTACCGACTGAATGCGGAATGCGGAGGACCAGGATGTTACCCTTAATACGTGTTAATACATATGACGCACATCTGTATGTCTTATTTCATATTGCTTAACTCTCCATGGGCAAAGCCGCGACTTGAAGTCTTACCTCTTAACAAAAGCGTGACTGTAAATTTTATAAAATACATTCGTAGGGCCTGTTACAAATAATATATTTCGCGGTATAACTCTTTACGATCAGCTATTACGCTCGATCGCTCCCACTCACCTCAAAGAATTAAGGTCCATTGAAACTAAGGGCCCCAAGACCTTTTACTTTATGTTCCTCTTCAGCGCGTACTTAAGGTCATTGAATTTATTTTTATAGTATGTAAGATACTAGCTGTGGATTGTAAATAGGCCAGTTACTATATAACGGCTAAAAAAAAGCAAGACAAATAAATAAATGAAAAAGTAAAACCGAGATAAATATATCGACGGTTAATTTTATTTTCGCGAACGTAGATTTCTCTTTATTAGAATTATTCAAAGCTATAATAGTTTTATAGCAGTTATTATGATTCTAATAAACTTATATATGTATCATCTTATCTCTTTGGTCTAGTGGCTGAATCGTGAAGTCCAGAGTTCAAGAGTCGGGTTGAGACAATAAAAACTAAATGTTTTTGGCAAATTATTCACAATAGCAGTCTGAAGTTGGAACTTCGGAGCGTAAATCTGTTGCTCCAATGCGAGTTCTCTCCTGTTGTTATTGCATTTTCATCACATCAGATTATGATTATGAGAGAATAGAGTCAAATAATGTTTTGATTTCTAACAGCTTGTCGAAAAAATACCTGTTTTAAGCATGAAGTCGATTTCTTTATATTTGAGCAAAATAATTTAGACATATGGTACAGTAATTAGGCATGCTTAAAAAATAATGAAAAAAAAAAAAATAATCCAGTATGGGCAACCCTCCTAGATGGTAGATGCGCTTAAAAAAGGCCCCCAGTTACCGACAAGCCCGCTAGGCCCGACCAAGGTAGCGGTCGCGGTATCAGCAGGGCAGGGGGTGCAAAGAATCACCGGTTCATGGCAGGCTTAAAAAACGACTATTATATACTTATGCTGGACCAGTAAATTGTATAAGTAGTAGATAGTAGTCTTTATTTTTTATTTATTTTTTTGTAATTTTATATATGAGTCTTGTTACTTGAATAAATAAATTATTATTACTATTATTATAAATTATCTTAAAGTTATCACAATAAATCATTCTAGGACTTATGTAGGCGAAAAAGGGACAGAATTCTATATCGCGTGCAAATGTGAAAGGGACGACGTATAAAACTGAGGTAGTTTCTAAACGACTTAACAAGTTTGCAAAGCTATAAACTTTGGGTTTAAGCTATACCGCCTCATACTCCTATTTCACATTTTATTAAACCTGTCTCAAAGTTATATTAGAATATACACAATTTCACGGAATATAACCTTATATATTGCGGCTCGAAGCTCTGTTATTAAATATTTAATGTTATTAAAACGGAAAGCTTATATCGTGAAAGAGTTTTTGAAGTACGGTTTGATATTTAAAAAGTATTAAGACTGCAATCTTTGGTTGAAGTTAGTAGAAGGAAGCGGTGCTCATACATACCTCGTCGATGTATTCATAATACTATAAAAAGATCATTTTATTAATAAAAATAATTAACTAGATAGTCCTTCTAACCTACAAGGTAACGTCACATATTAAGTTTTTTTTTACTGCGGTACAAAATAAAAAAGTTACTTTCTATGTACCCACATTATTTCCTTCATCGGTCCTGCGCTCGGTTTAAGCCTCATTCTTTTATCTTGCGAGGTAACGATCGCACGCGATCTTTAACTTCGAATTATATTTTTAAATAACAAATGAAAGAAAATGCCGAAACATAAAAGTCGTGTTAAAATTGATTTTTACAAAGAAAAAAATTAAGAAACTGGAACAAAAATGTCGAAAAATTATTCAATCGGATTCATCTGAAGATAATTCAGGTAAGCATTACATTTTATCAGCAATATTATATGCAATAGTATGGCCACAAGGCCAGAGTCATTATAATGACTACATCCTGAGTTTAGCCGAGAATTAAACAAAGGAAAGCGTTCTTGAATGTTGGCCGAGAGTCAAAGTCAAGACGTAACAAATATGTTCAATATCGAACTTATTGTGTTGCAGACGTTGATGTTCCAGTAGCAATTGAGAACATTCCATCACATTCTGAATCTCCAGAGGTAGAAGCAGAAGTTGCAGATGGCAGACAAAATATATTTCTCGACATACCTACCTCAGAAATCGAAACACCTAGAACTGTATCAAACCTGACGCTTGAATATTTAAAAGTGCTAGGAGATGCTATTGACGAGGTACCGCAATACAGTGAAGATATTCACCATGACTAGCACAAAGATGGCTTCCTATATTACGTAAAGGTACGTAATGAATCTCGTGAAAAACTTGTGGAATCTGATACCTAGTAATTGTAAATTATTGAAAGCTTCGTCGTTGCACGCTGAAATTCCTGCCAAAATCACAGATTCTCTGAGACAACGAGATAAAAAATTAGAAAATTGTTAACAACAATTAGGTGTGGGTATTACAAGTATTAATAAAAGTCATAAAAATACTTTCGGATGCAATACATATTTTGTAAGACTTAAACTATCAAGATTGTGAAACTAGAATTAAATTACTATCGCCCAACTTAGACAAGTCCATTTTGAATATTATTGATAGTAACGAAAGAGATGAAACGCTTTTTATTAATAATCTTTCTGACCGGTTCACTGACGGCGATAACACGTCGAACGCTTTCCATGACCTCAGCGCAGCCTCCACCAACTTCTCGAGTAACAACGAGGTCACCCGTCGCACCGGTATCACTAGAGGTACATGCTGCTCGTTTACAATTATTTTATAATTGTTGGTTAAAAGTTACAACAACCACGTTATTTTAAAATGGATTCGTGAGGGTATCCCTATACCCCTTAGACGCGTAACTCAAATTTCGCCTCCTTATTGTAATTTAACTATACCCATCAACAAAACATACAAATAGCAATTAATAAATTATGAAAGCTAGGAGCTATATCTTTATGTTCACCGAATCGTGACCAATAAATTTCCAAAATATTTTTGGCACCAAAACAAAATGGTCAAAAACGGTTTATTTTAAATTTAAAAATATTTTAATAAATTTATACCAAAATGTGTTTTAAAATGGAAGATTATAGAACAGCAGCAAAATTAATAACAAAAGATGGATTTTTAGCAACAATTGATTTAAAAGAATCTTATCTTTTAGAAGCCGAGATGGCCTAGTGGTAAGAACGCGTGAATCTTAACCGATGATCTTGGGTTCAAACCCGGGCAAGCACCACTGAATTTTCATGTGCTTAATTTGTGTTTATAATTCATCTCGTGCTTAACGGTGAAGGAAAACATCGTGAGGAAACCTGCATGTGTCTAATTTCATTGAAATTCTGCCACATGTGTATTCTACCAACCCGCATTGGAGCAGCATGGTGGAATAAGCTCCAAACCTTCTCCTCAAAAGGGAGAGGAGGCCTTAGCCCAGCGGTGGGACATTAACAGGCTGTTATTGTATCTTTTAGTTCTCGTAGCACAAAAACATCGAAGATAATATCTCAGATTCAATTTTAAAAATGAAAATTCAAAATATTAATGTATGAATTTAAAGGCATGCCTTATCATGATTGGCTTATCAGTGACGCCAAGAATATTTACTAAGATTATGAAGAAGGTAATTAATTATTTAAAAAGGGATATTCGTTATATATTTAGATGACATATTGTTAATAGGAATAGATTACGATGATTGCTTGAAAAATGTAAAAATTACTATGAAGGTTCTTGAATGCTTAAGTTTTTTTATTAATTATCAAAAAAGTTGCATCAAACCTCAACAAAGTTGTAATGTAATTAAATAGAAAAATCTAAATATTGAGTCTGAACTATCACATGTTGCCTTTACTGAAATAATTAATAACTTTGGACAACCTCAGATAGACCGGTTTGCTTCTCGCACCAACACTAAATGTAAAAATCAAATATATATAATCAATAAAAACAAATAAAAAATATCCTGAAACCTGACCCTGAAGCAGTCAATTTTGACGCATTTACAGTAAATTGGAGTTTCAATTAATTTTAAATGTAATTTTAATTAATTTTAAAATGCTCAGAGAAGATCATTCGCGATAAATCTCTCCGTGGACACGATTCGTAAGACCATGGGAAGTAAGGCCGGCTGGACTAACAATTCGGAAACGTTTGCTAACTTTTACCATCGACCAATGGAAAATCGTGTCAGTTTCGCAAGGTCTCTATTATTTCCTAACAACAATTTAAAATATATTGCAATAATATTGTATAAAAATGAATAAATAAAAAATAATATTATGTTAAAAATAAATAAAGCTATTGATTTATTAATAGTGATTTTATTTATGACAGTTAGCAAAACTTGGATATCTCTAAACATCTACCTAGTTAATTATATCTGAAGAATGAAACAACGAAATATACGATCAAACTAACTTCTCAAATGAAGTTTGGTTATTATTATATGAGTTGTTTCATTCGAAGATATAAATACCCTCCCTCCCAAATACCCTGAAATTTTTCAAAAGTGCATACTATAAAAAAGAATGAGGCTTAATCTGAGCGCACGCCCGATGAAGGAAATAAAGTGGGTACATAGAAAGTAACTTTTTTATTTGTACCGCAGTAAAAAAAAAACTCAATATGCGACGTTACCTTATAGGTTAGAAGGACTACCTAGTCAATTAAATCTTTGAATAAAACAAATATAATAATGATCGAACTTCTCTTAGGGAGTTCGTTTGATCGTATATAATCGAGATAGAACCAAAATGGTCCATTGGTTAAAACGTGTGAATTTTAAACGATGGTTGCGGGTTCAAACCCAGGCAAGCACAACTGAATTTTTATTTCTTAATTTATCTTTATAACTCTCGTATTTGGCAGTGAAGGAAAACATCGAGAGGAAACTTGCATGTGTCTAATTTCACTAAGTTTTGCCACTGCACAACATTGGAGCAACGTGGAGCAGCTCCAAACCTTCTCCTCTACGAGAGAGAAAGCATAGCATTGGCCAGCATTGGGACAGTTGCAGGCAGTTTCTTTACTTTATTTACTTTACTATAATTAATAATAATAATAATAATAATAATATCCTGGGACATTTTTCACACACGGCCATCTGATCCCAAATTAAGCTTGTATAAAGCTTGTGCTATGGAAACCAGACAACTGATATACTACATATACTACTTTTCTTTTGTAAATACATACTTATATAGATAATTACACCCAGACTCAGGACAAACAGGCATGTTCATGCACACAAATGTCTGTCCTGGGTGGGAATCGAACCCACAACCTTCGGCGTGAAAGGCAAGTGTTCTACCAACCACGCCAACCGGCTCGTCAATTGTAATACACTTTAATTAAGTAGACGCTTAGAAGCACTTTTGTCTCTTCATTTTACAAGACAATACCTAATGTAAAGCCACTAGTTCTGAAAGTAGTATCTACCGACAAGAACTTCTAAGAAACTCTGTAGTCCGATTCCTTATGTTAAAGACATTTGTTATTTATTACTTATTGAAAATTATGTTCATTTTTAAAAAAGAAGGTTTTCTCTTTTTTTGTTATATTTGAAACAATAAAATTCCTCTTTTTGTCACAATAGTAATGCCAATTCGTGAGGAATCACTAATATTCTTATTTATCCCTCCAATGAAGCATTAAGCATCAGGATCTTATGGCTTACGTCGTTAGGTTGTTACGGTTTTGCATTTGTATTTTATTTGCCTAGTAGTGACTTGTATACGGGCTTTTATAAACTATACTTAAATGTATCTTGAGAAAAAAAAAATCTCTTCCTCCTGCCATCATATTAAGTAGGACTGACGAGACCTCAATGGGTTACTGGTATACTCTCCTAGTCCCATCAACGTTTACGGTGGGGGGAGAAGGTGCGGTTAAGGCCGACGCCTTTTCCTCGGTTTTCTTCCGATTAGATCATTTCCGGTCATGCCATGTCATATTCATTCGCACAAACACATTTATGCGCTGTAATGTAACTTGAAAACTTGGTTAGTCTCTAAAGATTGGCCGCTTAACCGAAACTGAACAGGAAGACCTCATTTAATTACAACAATATATAACGATTGTTATTTAAGAAGTATTTTAAAAAATCTATTTGAATATGTTTCCAAGAAAAATGTGATGTGCCGGCTTAGTATATTCTATCTAATATAGTGGAGAGGACAACGAGCGCAACTATCTGATTACGTGCGGTTAAATATCAATTTTCTCTACCCTATTATTATATTGTCAATATAATCTATTAGATATTATAAGATTGATTCACGCGATAATAAACCTAATGGATTAATTACGCTGTTCGTGTGAAGAGAATAATGAATGTTACATCGTAGCTGAGTTATAGCAAGCTAATTATTTCGTAATAAAGCTTACCATGAACGTAACTGATGAAATGAAAAATACCTTATATTTGAATTAAGAAAATAAATTGTAATTAGTTTGCTGATGAGTTTTCTATTGTTAGAAAGAATTACAAGGTCTAAGTTGTTGTTTTTTATGCCTATAACTACACTAGTTCATCATTTAAACTGGTGCTTTAAATCAAGTATAGTTTTAAACTCATCTGGGTAGGTATCACCCCAAAATCACATATTTTACCACCAAATAGCAAATTTTAGTATTATTGTGTTCCGGTATAACGGTAGTTTGGGTTGTACTTTAATATTTCAGTCAGTCATTCTTTTAAAAGAATGACAATTTATATATATATAATAAAAGCCGAGATGGCCCTGTGGTAAGAACGCGTGAATCTTAACCGATGATCGTGGGTTAAAACCCGGGCAAGCACCACTGAATTTTCATGAGCTTAATTTGTGATTATGATTCATCTCGTGCTTTACGGTGAAGGAAAACATCGTGAGGAAACCTGCATGTGTCTAATTTCACTGAAATTCTGCCATATGTGAATTCTACCAACCCGCATTGGAGCAGCGTGGTGGAATAAGCTCCAAACCTTCTCCTCAAAAAGAGGAGATGAGGCCTTTAGCCCAGCAGTGACAGGACATTCACAGGCTGTTACGGACGGTTTACGGATATACAAATATATATATATATATATATATATATATATATATATATAAATTACATACCATGTCAAAAACAAATCAAATAGAAAATAAAAACCATATTACATCTATTTCTCTGCGTTGGTGTAAGATATTATTCTATATTAGGTAAGAGAACGGGTCAGTGCCGTTAGACAGCTTGTAAATATTTAGTATTTTAATTTGAGTGTGTATTTCTGTATTGGAATACGAGTACTAGACTTCGACATTCATATCCCAAGACCCGCTCTTGGCTTTGTCGGCACGTGCTTTGGCAGGACGTCACTAGTCGGGGTCATCGTTTCCGCTGAAGGAATTATTATAGTTAGATACTTCATACCTGTACCATATGCATATATATTTACAAAATAATACGAGTGTGTGGGTGTGAAGTATAAGCTGTGTATGTTGTATCTTTGACAGGACTGTATTTGACCAATTGTGGTTATGTCCCATTATTTAGGGTGTATGTGTGCATGCGCGTGTGTGTAGGTAAGCTTGTCTTACATTATTCCAACTATTATCCTTCACTAATCGACACACGTGTTTTGGTGAGTTATTAGTTCTATAGTGATGATACTTATATATCTGTATTAACCAGTATTTGGAATGAAGAAATAATTAAACATTATAACTATGATTTTTGTTCACATTATATTTATTGAATTTAAGTTTATAAACCAACATCATTTCTTTGGTGTTTGTTTAAAAACGTAATCTATTGTAACTTTAGTTAGTAAGATAGGACAGGATTTAAATGAGATGAGCAAAATCCTGCAAAAGTATCTGTAAATCCAAAACTCATTGCTAAACATGGTCTTGAATTGTCAGGAAGTGATATGCGACATTGACTATAATAATTATTAGATATAAAAGATACGCATCAGTCCTATAAATATTAGTAATGCTAAAATTTGTATGAGGGTATTTGTTACTAAATTACGCAAAAACGAATGATTTGGATGTAAATAGCTTAACATGTACATACAGGCTACCTAACACCTGATATTATTTCTCTCTCAGGCGAAGGCGCGAACGGAAGAAGAAGCGAAAAAAAATAGAGCACTTAATGTCATCTTGTTTTCATATTAAAGCTGCTAAGAACTGAGTTACCAAGAGGCTAAAACACGTGAATACTATGCAAAGTTTGCGAATTCAAGACCACGAAAACACCATTGCTTTTATATGCTTAATTTGTGTTTGTGTGATGCAAAGTATCTTGGAGAAATCTGCACGTATCATGACATTCCACGTAATGTATATAAACCGAATCGTATTGGCTTGAAGGAATAAGCTCTAATGCTTCTCTTTTTCTCAAGAGGAGAAGAGCTCTTTGCTTAGTAAGACATTTACAATTTGTTACTTTACTTTGTTATTTTAGTACAAAAAAAGAGTCGAAGAGCCTTCATTTGTCTATTGTGAAAACTCTCAAATCCATCCCTGTAGAAAGGCATTTTGAAATTAAATTTTTAATAAATCTCTCCGACATGCATATTTCTCTTTTTTCGAAAAGAGTTAAGCAAATATTTTTTTCCGTTTGATTCTGAAAGTTATTTTATTTGATTTTTTATCTCTTAATTACATTTTCGTTGTAAACGTTTTTTTATATAAATAGTTATGAGGATGCATATGAATTTTAAAAAAATAAAACAAAGTAAGAGACAAAAAAATACAAAATGAATTTAAATTAATAGTAAACCAAATATCCTGTATTATAAGGCTTGCGATATATAAATGCCTTTAATTTTTAGTCTAATAATATTTGAATTGGTCACCACCGCCCATAGACATCGGCAATGTAAGAAATATTAACCATCCCTTACATGATGCGCCACCGACTTTGGAAACTAAGATGTTATGTCCCTTATGCCAGTAATTAAACTGGCACCCTTGAAAACGGAACGCGATAATACATTTAGTATTGTAGCGTTTCGCTACATTGTTTAGCGGTAGATTCTAGATAGAACTCCTTTCTTTGTCGCACTTCCAAAAAATTTAATTCCTTACCAGCTCACGTGTTCCCCTCCTCTTACAACCCGGGTTCCTTCAAACGAGGCGTGAAGAGGCATCTTGCGGGCCGGCAAGGCAAAGGCGGCTAGTGCAGAACGTTTTTTCCGTCTGTACTGGCCGTCGTCGCGTTTGGACTCTACTACCACTTACCATCAGGTGGAGTAGAGTCATTTGCCCTCCCGGCGAATATAAAAAAAAAAAATATCTGATGACTGAGAAATTCCTGCCTACATGGGCTTGCACTATACCCTACCACCTATTGAAATCTTACATTTAATATATGATTGTATGTTTGTATTAAGCTTATAAGCATTCAATAAATTTTAAGTATAAGTGGTTCGCACACTATGTCCGATTAACGATCCTGGCTAAAAAAAAACATAAACATTTCTCTTTACAGAGGTTGCCTGGAAGAGATCTGTAATGATGCTGATGCTGTAAGTGATAGGGCCACCTTTGCATACTATATGTACTACTTGTTCTTTTATATGTTTTTAAATTGTGTGCAATAAAGGATTAATAAATTAAAAAAAAAAAAGATTATTAACCACATTTATATTTGTAATATTTTATAATAATAATATTTAAAATACCCTGGGACATTTTTCACACACGGCCATCTGATCCCAAATTAAGCTTGTACAAAGCTTGTGCTATGGAAACCAGACAACTGACATACTACATATACTACTTTTCTTTTGTAAATACATACTTATAAAGATAATTACACCCAGACTCAGGACAAACAGACATGTTCATGCACACAAATGTCTGTCATGGGTGGGAATCGAACCCACAACCTTCGGCGTGAAAGGCGTTTTCTACCAACCACGCCAACCGGCTCAAGTAATTTAAATTTTGTAATTGGTTTATAAGCGTGTAGCTTGTATGGGTTATATTATAAGCTTATATGTGTATAAATAAAAGTTATATAAACAAAGGTATTGCCACATTATTTGCATTATATTATTTTAGGAATTATTTGTTTAAAAATTATGGAAGTAAATGAAGAAAAGATAATAAATATTTCTATGAATCAAAACATATAGAAAAAAAATGGTATGAGTGACATGGTACTCAAAATAATTATTGTGTAAAAATGTGAGCTCAGTCTCAGTTAGCTTCTACCGTGTACCGATCTCACGCACACATTAACGCACTTACAATAACATTTTTTTTATAGAATAGGACGGCGGACGAGCATATGGGCTACCTGATGGTAAGTGGTCACTAAATGCCCTTAGACATTGATATTGTAAGGAATGTCAACCATCGCTTAATGGCCCAACCTTGGGAATTAAGATTTTATGTCGCTTGTGCCTGTAATTACACTGGCTCACTCACCCTTCAAACCGGAACACAACAATACCTAGTACTGCTGTTTTGCGGTAGAATATCTGATGAGTGGGTGGTACATGCCCAGACGAGCTTGCATAAAGCCCTACCACCAGTATATACGATGACGTCATCTGACGTTCGAAATCTTACTCTTACTCTTCTGACACTAAGTCTTAGCCCTTACCATGTACCGAGCGCGAAGATGTTCACATCGATATATGAATGAAACTATGATGAAAATATAAAAAAAAATCTTAAATGGATATCATGATCACACTGGTGACTATTAACTTATCTTATTACTTAATGTTATGTATCGAAGAAAATTATTTGTTAATTAAATGTATATATTTTTAATTGATGATGAATACGTAGGCAGACGTGCAAATGAGCAATGGCGTGTTATTGAGTGAGCAGCTGTTAAAAAAAAACCTATGTCCTTCCTTGAAGTTCAATTTATTCATACCAAATTTCATCAAAATCGGTACAGTGGTGTAGCCGTGAAAGCCTAACAGACAGACAGACTTTCGCATTTATAACATTAGTATATATTGTTCACAGTGAAAAAGTATTCAATATTCTAAATTTTATTTTTCAAATAAAATAATCGTTCTAATTTTCGAAGATAATGAATGGAAATCTTTAGAATAAGACTCCGTCTGCACAATTTTATTTGTATTACTAACATCCTATTAAATGTATGAAGACAGTTCATATTATGTTATAAAGTACTGGGAGTTTATTATTACAAGCTTTTACCGCCCGCTTCCTTCGCCGTAAATATATATTTTCAAGTAAAACATCTCTGGGTGCGATATGAGTAATATTCGATTTTTTTATTTATATACTAAAGGTAGTCTTTTGTGGCAAATAGCTCAGTAAAGTAATAAAATTTTTGTATATAAGTCCATATAGTGGCATCGCGAGAACTTTCTGTTCTTTACTTCTTTTTAACCTGATGGTAAAAGGTTACCACAGCCCATAGACCTTGGCACTGTATGAAATATGCCACAGTTGAAGTGTTATAAAGGTCATATTATATACCTTTATTATATTATCTGTAATTTATATATGTATTTAGTATATAAGAACAATATATAGCAGTATTCGTTTTGTGCATTAAAGGGCAATGTCCCATTAGCATTGTGGCCGTTGTAAAACGATTAAAGCGTATTATATTAAAAAAGCCGAGATGGCCGTGTGGTTAGAACGCGTGAATCTTAACCGATGATCGTGGGCTCAAACCCGGGCAAGCACCACTGATTTTCTTGTGCTTAATTTGTGTTTTTTTAATTCATATCGTGCTTGGAGGTGAAGGTGAATATCGTGAGGAAACCTAAATGTGTCTAATGTCACTGAAATCTTGCTACATGTGTTCCAAGCCTTCTCCTCGAAAAGAGAGAGGACGCCTTGACCCCGCAGTGGGACATTCACAGGCTGTTACTTATATAAGGGCTTGTATACAAAACTGCGATGCGACGTCGCATCGCAAAAATCTGCGAGCTCCCTCTACGCATCGCAAGAACTTGCGAATTGATTCGCATCGCGCATTCCTGCGATGTTGCGTCACACTTGTTGACGCCATTTTAGTTCGCTCAGAGACAGCGTGTGGGCAAGGCGTGTACTTTAAAAGTGACAGAATACGACGTTGATTTTTTAATATCACTGATTGAGGAGCGCCCTGTTCTTTGGGACACTAGTAATGAATAATAATTTATATTTTTGAAGAAAATAGTTTCCATCGGGATTCATAATAGTAATAAATGGATGAACCCAAAATCTTCTTTGTTTCTTTTTCCTGTATCTCCTAAGCAATAATAAAAGTGCACACTTCTTTTTAAGATCCATGTCACGACCTAGTTTTCAATTCAAAATACGCTTAGTACGGTTAACGGTCGTCGAAGGAATGGTAACCCTGGGAGACGCCTTGCCGCACGAAATCGCATCGCAGCAATTCGTGTCGTAATTTTCTGCGTTGCGAATTCGCATCGCGTCGCATCGCTGTTTTGTGTACAAACCCTAAACTTCACGTAAAACACGTGATCTTCAGGGGAGAAAAGGGAAGTTTTGAATAAAATGACTTCTAATAATTAATGAACTCGTTATGATAAAACTAATATAATAATATTGTGGGACATTATTCACACACGGCCATCTGATCCCAAACTAAGCAGAGCTTGTACTATGGAAACCAGAAAACTGATATACTACATATAATACTTTTCTTTTGTAAATACATACTTATATAGATAATTACACCCAGAATCAGAACAAACAGACATGTTCATGCACACAAATGTCTGTCCTGGGTGGGAATCAAACGCACAACTAAGACTAGTAGATACTCACCTTTCACGCCAAATGGGCCGTCCACCACCACGCCAACCGAGCCGGCAAATAATAAATATAAAAATAACGCCTTTTAATCTTGTTGCTAAGCAAAATTTATCCATATACCACAATTTATTGCTAATTTATTACAACTCATATATGAAAAATTAATAAATATAGAATGTACATTTGGACCAGGCTGCTGTACTAATTTAGATAACACATTGATAAATTTGACAGTAAAACAGACATATCATAAGTTCCCTTAAAACTTTGAGGTGGCGAATGAGCGAAATTCTAATATACGTCGTCTGAATTTCTTGAACTTAACCAGAGATATCAAATATGAATGCGTCACAAGTTACCATATTCCACTAGATATATATAAATGACTTTGTGAATTTCTTTAGAGTTTGCTCTGCTTTGCGCGACCAAATTAATTGCAACATCTTTCATGAAAACGTAACATAATTGTGAACTTGGATGTTTTTAATTAAACTTTAATGTGTTGGTGTGTAAAACATTTTAGTTATCACTATGTATGATATTTTTTTTTTATTTTAATTTCATATCAAAGAAATGTTTTTTTTTCTTTATATATTTATTTATATAATATAGATACACAGATGGATCATCTAATGGTAAGTGGTCATCAACATCTATAGACATTGGCACTGCTAGAAATATTAACCATTTTTTTTTCTCGCTGGAAAAACACATTTATGTGTTTCCCCCATATGAGTTGGGGGGTATGTGGGACTCGCCGGCGCTGAAGACGCCGGAATACCCACTAAAAAACCAGCGGTACCCGTCTTGTCGGGGGACGTCACGGGATCGCTTGCGCATACTACCGTGCCGTTCCAACGGTTGGCCCGCTTCTGCGGGCCTCCAAATCCTAGGGGGTACTCGGGGTACAGAGACCCCCTGGCCCCGGCGACACTCACGGCGGGAGGAGAAGATGCGCATAGCGCCGACGTCTTCTCCCCGGTCTTCTTCGGCGGAGCGGGTCAGCGGAGGCACTATCCTCGCGTTCCCGCTCCGCGGCCTCCTTCTGCGACATGACATTTTCGCAGATGGAGACCATCTCCATCCAACACCTTTCGCTACCAAGCATGGCATTTATCACGCTTGGCAGCGAAAGGTCTCCGCCGATTAAAGTCGCCAGGGAAAGGCGCTGAGGCCCCCAAGCGGCACACTCCATCAGAGTGTGGCATGCCGTGTCCGTAGGCGCACCACACTCGTGGCAGGAGGGCGTTACCTCCCGTCTGACTATTCCGTGCAAATACTTACCGAAGCACCCATGTCCAGTAAGCACCTGAGTCAGTCTGAAGGTCAGTGTTCCGCCTTTTCTCGTTACCCAGCGACTCACGTGGGGACGGATCGCCTCCACTGTCGCCAGGCCTGCTGATGAGGACCTCAGATCCTCCTCCCACCTGCGAATCAGGGCTTGCTGGACGAGAGTCCTGATTCGCAGCACCTCCTCCAACCCTGGACGGTCGCCACGCGACCTCACTTCCGCCTGGAACCGGTACACTTCCGCGAGCACCTCCGCCTGGAGCTCCCAAGGTGGATCGCCCGCGAGAAGTGTTGCCGCCGTCCACGACACCATACGATATCCGCGTATCACCCTCACCGTTATGATTCTCTGCGGCCTTCGCAAGAGAACCTTGTTCCAAGCGGTGAGAGCGTCCACGCAGATGGGAGCACCGTACAGAGCCATGGAACGCACAACACTGGCGTATAATCGCCGGCATGGCGTTTCCGGCCCTCCTACATTTGGTAGGAGCTGGCTTAAGGCAGCAGCAGCGTTGATGAGCTTAGCCAAGTTAGACAAAATGCTGCCCGAATCTCCATCTTCCGTCCAGGGTCAGGCCCAGATACTTCATGTGGGCCTGTACCTTAATCACCGTCCCCTGGACGGTGATAAACGCCCCTCGAGGGGGGCCTCGACGTGGACCGTGGAATAAGAGGGCCTCCGTTTTTGAGATGGAGACCCTCAAGCCCTACATTCCTATGCGGTCCACTGTGAGCAACGTACCGACTTCGGTCAGGCGAGCCGCCTCATGATAATTCCACCCTGTCGCCGTGATGAGAGTGTCGTCCGCATAGCACAACACCCCCATTCTGGGAAGAACAGATGTCCTAAGGAGCTAGTGGAAGCCAACGTTCCACAGAATTGGGCCGAGAACTGACCCCTGTGGAACGCCACAGCCTACCCGACGCCGGACAAGACACCCATCGCCCCCCTACCAGAGGACTACCCGGTCCTGGAGGTATGCCCCCAACAGCCTCCTGAGATAGGAAGGCACCCCGTGGTATCGGAGTGCCTCCCCAATAGTCTCGAAAGGAAGACTATTGAAGGCGTTCGCAACATCTATCGATACTGCCAGAACTACGTCCCCTCGGGCCACCGCATCCGTGGTCCGGGTTTTCAGGGCGTCCAGGGCGTCGATAGTTGATCGACCCGCCCTAAACCCGTACTGAGCCTCTGACAGACCCGGCCCCACCTCGTCGAGGTGCTGAATAAGACGGGCAGCGAGAATTTTTTCGAAGAATTTGCCCGTATCGTTCAGCAGTACAATCGGCCTGTATGCCGAGGAAGAATCTGGCGGTCGACATTGCTTTGGCAACAGGACCAACTTTCCCTCTTTCCAAGGTTTCGGAAACTGCCCGCTGCACAGACATTGCTCGAACAGCTCCCGAAGCCTTACGCCTAGGTATTCCAGAGCGTCACATAGAACACGCCCTGGAATCCCGTCTGGGCCCAGCGCAGTGTTTTTGGCCCTCAAGAGGTCGAATGCCACCTCCATCTCCCGCTCCGTAATCAGTGGTGGAGCCACTGTGTCGTCAATCATGGAGCGAGGGACCATCTGTGGAGGGACATGCTCACCTGGATGGGGGAAGAGTTCCCCGACCAGGTGCCGGAGGAGATCCGGCGACATTGTCTCTATCACGGAGGCACCCTGCGTGCGGAATTTTCCACGCACACCGCGGAACACAGTGTAATTACAGGCACAAGGGACATAAAATCTTAGTTCCCAAGGTTGGTGGCGCATTGGCTATAAGCGATGGTTGACATTTCTTACAATGCCAATGTCTAAGGGCGTTTGGTGACCACTTACCATCAGGTGGCCCATATACTCGTCCACCTTCCTATTATATGAAAAAAAAAAAAAAAATAAAAAAAAACACCGGAAGCATAGACCCCCCGTTCCGCTTTGGATGGGCAAAGCACCTTCTTGTGGCCAAGGCCCATACACTTGTAGCAGCGCAAAGGGCGCTGCTCCAATACGCATACCTTGGCCGAGCTCCACCCTACGAGGAGGCGACCGGCATCTGATATCTTCTTCGCCGCTGTGAGAGGACAGGTGACGCGGACCATTCCCATATATCCGGGACCACGTTGCAACACTCCGCATCTGACTGAGTCAGGGGAGCAGTTCCCTGCACGAGCAACTGCGGCGACCAATTTATCTTTGGTGACGGAATCATCCAATCCCGTCACCTTAAGGTCCACCCGCTTTACAGGTCGAACGACGCTTGCGACTCCATCCAGCACAGTGCGGAGCTTCTCAGCAAGCTTATCCGTCTGCTCCGCCTGTGCTTTCGGCAGCTCGAGGAGTCTTTCTCCCGTCGCCGATCGTCGGAACCTAAGGCCGCTACAGGTTCCAATATCCTGAAGCTTAACGCCCTGCTCCGCTCGCTCCAGGATGTGAGCGTATGTAACGTCCTTCTCCTGTGCATCCGGCTGCAGAGTGACCATTACTGCAGCCCTGCGAGGAGCAATCAGCCTTGGTTTGGCCACCAGCGGAGCCTTCGCCAATGTTGATGGTACTGTGGCGGACGCTGCGGCCGAGGGGGAAGCCTTTTTCCCCTTTCTCCACTTTTTAACCACGGTCGACCATGATGTCTCCTGGGCCTCCCGTGATTGGGACTCCGACGTGGTCGGGGTGGCTGATGGGCACGTAGTCGGTGCCATCGGGACTGAATCGACTGCAGGCACCCATTTCGACGCCTGTGCGGGTTTCGGTGGTGGGGTCGGATGGACCATTTGCGCGTATGTAGGTGCAGTTTTCTGCACTACAGCCTGTTTCTTGTCCGCGGCCAGAGGGGGACGGAGCACTTTCGCTGGGAGGAGACGGTCCTGAATTCCTTCCATTTGAGCTTTAATCATAAAGCCCAACCCACCGACGACATTATAAAAGACCTTCAATTCCTCCAAAGCCTATGTGTCCCGCATAGTGCTGGTGGACGTCTCATTTGCCACTGCCACCGTGGTCCCCATTTCCGCAAACTCACGGCGGTGGGCTTTTAACTCAGCCTTGAGGCTGTCCACCTCCTTGCGCAGGCGGCCATTATCAGCGCGAAGCCTACGCGTCTCTTCCGCCTCGGTCCTTGATGCCAGAGCATCTACAATGGACTGGAGCGAAGATGCAGATTCTTTGAGCTTCTTGATGAAGCCACCCTTCAGGTTGCTGGATTTCTGGGCAATCTCCAGAATAAGTGCTGCATTGCGACCAGCATCCGCACGCAGCTCCTCTGCACCCAATTTTAGGGGATCCTCCCTATGGACCTCCGAGGAAGAGGATTCCTCAGAGTCAAGCGCGATCATAGCCGTCTCCTTACGGAAAGCCCGACTTCTCAACGAGCGCTCAAACGCCTCCTCCCTAGCCTCGGCGGCCTTAGCCTTAAACTCGGCTTTGGCGCGAGCGAGGCCAGTTCCGCGTCCCTTGGAAGTGAGCTTCCCCCGGCTAGCACTGCTACGTTTCGCCGCCAATCTGATTTCGGTCTCCGTATCCGAACCGGAATCAAAGAGCGTGAGGCCCACAAGTGGGCGTTTATGCCCAGCATTTGCGTCGGACGACGACAAATCCGTGTCGACGTCCATCAGAACAAAAAAAAAACAACGAACAATCAAACGAAACAAAAGAAAACAAAAATACCCTATATAAAATTTAAAAAATGAAAATAATTTAACAACAAAAACTAATCAACAAACAACATTAAAAACCAACATAACCAATCTCAAGACGAAACAACACTCCATTTACACAGCCGAGTTCAGAATATGTCACAACAGAAACAACAAAAACCCTTAAAGAAAGCAAAAGTAGTCGTAAAAACATCCACAACGCATAGATAGTAATCTTAAGCTGTAGAAGGGCAGAAAGCTATTGATTCATTTGCTAAATATTTCAGTTCTGTGTTTCATGATTCTTCTCCTCTGTTAGACGTAAAGATAGCTGAGGCAGAGGCTAATCGCTTTGGTTGCCAATCTACGGTAACCATCGAAAAAGTGACAGTTGCTGAACTCAGATTTGCAATACGGCGACTAAAAGCTTCAACTGCTTTTGGTCCTGACAACATACCTCCCTTTCTAGTAAAAGATTGTTTGTCAGCTTTGGAAGTGCCGTTACTTCATATATATAATCTTTCAATTAAACAATGTTTATACCCTAGCAAGTGGAAAGTGTCCCGAGTAACACCTATTCCAAAATCGGGCTCGTCCACGGATATAACAAATTATAGACCAATCGCTGTTCTTTGTGTATTTGGAAAGATATTTGAATCGATTCTTAATAACATCATTTATATACAAATAAAGGGGCAATTAAGTGATTGCCAGCATGGGTTTCGTCCTGGACGCTCCACATTGACTAATCATACAGAATTTGTAGATTATATAAGTACTAAAGTTAAGTCTGGTTGTCAAGTAGATGCCGCCTACTTTGATTTCAAAAAAGCCTTCGATCTTGTAGATAATGATGTACTTTTAAACAAATTTGCTTTATTAGGATTTTCAACTTCGCTCTTAGAATTGATGGCTCACTATTTAAAAAATCGAAGACAGTTTGTTAAGCTAGACGGGTATAAATCGGAAGAGTATTATACACGATCAGGGGTTAGTCAAGGTAGTACCTTGGGTCCTATGCAATTTTTGATGATGATAAATGATTTACCTAGTGTTATCTCTAATGCCAAATGCCTTATGTTTGCTGATGATTTGAAACTGTACCTATCTGTAACCGAGACTAAAGACTGTGTAGCGCTACAACGTGATATCGATGCCGTAGTTGACTGGACTATAAGAAACAAATTATCATTTAATAATTCAAAATGTAAAACTATTACTTTTTCTAGATCTCGTAAACTTATTAAAAATATATATAATCTGTCTGACACACCAATGGAACATGTACCCAAAATCAGGGATTTAGGTGTTATAATGGATAGAAAACTAAATTTTCATGACCATATACTTAAAACATGCAAAGATGCTAATAAATGCCTTGGTTTCATTATTAGAATATCATCGCAATTTAAGAATACCCAAGTAATAGAACAATTGTATAATGCCTATGTCCGTAGTAAATTAGAATATAATGCAATAGTTTGGAGTCCGCTTGAGGCAATGTAATAGTATAATGTTAGAAAAAATTCAACGAAAATTCTGTAGATATTTATTTAAACGTAAATATGGATATTACCCTTTTCTCTATCCTTCAATGTTTGTGTCAGGTATGGTTGGTCTAGATTCACTTCAGCTTAGACGGGAAGCCGCACTTATAAAATTTTACTATTTAATTCTAGTGCATAGGGTGGATAGCACTGCTGTACGCGAATCAATATATTTATATGTTCCCGACAAATATATGCGTGGTGTTGGAAGACGGCAACATAGATTGTTTTGCTATCCACCTATGTGGCATTCTCCCCAAGCTAGCAACAGCCCCACTGCTAGGGCTGTTAAACTTTTAAATGACTTCGTACGTTGTCGAGATGTAGACATATTTTATGATCCCTTTTATACTATGTTCAAACAAATTTATATATTTCAGAATTTTAAAAATTAATTTTGTGGTTCCTAAATAGATTTAAGCTTATTTTGTTTACAAATTTTAATTCTATATTTGTTTTACTAAATTTTATTTTATTTATCCTTGTAGTATGTTATGTTAAATTAGTATGAATAATTAAAAAATGTTGAGTAATTAGTGTAGATATAAGCGACTTGGTGTAAATACTGTAATGCTTATATTTTCAAATAAAGATTATTATTATTATAGATAGCGCAGCCAAAGCCACGATGTTTCGCTTCAGTTATTATTCGTAACTTGCTTAGCAACATTCGCTCGAGATAACGAACACGTCCGCACGCTACGACGGTCAACGACGAATTCTCTAGAAATATTAACCAACCCTTACATCTTCAATGTGCTATCAACCTTGGAAATTAAGGTATAAGTCCCTTGTGCCTGTAGTTTTTTTTTATATGCCCCGGGATGGCAAATGACTCTACTCCACCTGATGGTAAGTGGTAGTAGAGTCCAAACGCGACGACGGCCAGTACAGTACAGTGTGAATTATATAGCACATTTGATTTGGACGCTTTACAGCAGTTATTTATTAAATGCAACTTAACAAAGCATCTGAAAGAGTGCACCCGATTTCAGAAAGCTTTATCATTCGAGATGAAAAATATATGTAAATAAAGTATAAGTAATAAATTATTACGTAAATAAAAAAATAAGGTTGAGAGTTCTTGATCAATTTTAGAATATGGCCTTCGCTTTATCAATACTTTTATTTTTATGAACAATAATATTTATTGTTTCGAATTGAACAAATCACCTATAATACTTTTTATGTCTGGAAAACTCCGTATAATAAAGTTTTATTACTAACCTATATTCTCCTCTTCAACAAAGATCTATGAAATTTAGCTTTGAATTATTTTATTATTCGATTTGGTTGGACATAAGCAAAAATTGCTATTTGAATAAACTCGAAATTAATTGCGGAACACAATAATAATAATAATAAATAACTTTATTCACCAAAAAGAAACAAAGAGTTAAAAATACGATATTTGTTAATTGGGTGAATATGTCGTAGTCTCAGCTTGGCTGCATTTCAGTCTACGCCTTGTACATATGCTGCCAACACAAACGCTACATTCAGTGCAGTAAAAGGTAAGATAAAATTACTTAAATAATAAAAGTTAATACAATTTTATAACACGACCAATAGGCTAAAATAAAAAACATGCAAGCATTACTAAATCCCTGGTTTTTTGTTAAATTTTAGGAAAAGGAAAATAGTATTTCATATTGAATAAAAAATATGAAAATAAAATAATAATAATAATATTTAAAATGTTTAAGCAAATAGAGATATATGTTTTAATAAATTACAATCAAAATAACAATTAAGTATTGAAGTTTAGTTACACACATTTGCCCAGACACATTGCGTCTTTTGCATAGATATAAGCCAAATGTGGTCTAGGCAGTACTAGTCGCGGAACTCGGCTCAATCTACAATTGATTGAATTCATTTGTTCCAGACCATTTAAGTTTATCCGCCAAAAGGTAAAAGTGATATTATTTAAGTGTACGGCGATTTTTCATATTTAATATATTCTTGGAATTTAAATAAGGTGTAATATGCGAATATCGAGGTATATTGTAACAAAATCTTAGACAAGAATTGATAGATACAGACAGATAGAAACAATGGCGAAATACTAGATAGTGATTTGCGAAATTGACTTTAATAATTATATAATTTAAAGGATGAAAATAGCGTCATCACCCTAAGTCAGTTGTAACATTTCACGACCGATATACGAAGTGATAATTAAATTAAATCGAACCGTTGCTTTGTAATTATCACTTAGTAAAGGTTTCTAAAATTTGAAGATGCAAACCAATATTTTAAATGTATGTTACAATGTATTTCAAATGTTTTAACCAGTAAGAATATTTCTAGTTGAGTAAGTTTTACTTTTTTCTTACAATACATTGAAATTTAACATGGAAACCCTTGGGGGAGGCCTTTGTCCAGTAGTGGACCTCTTTCGGCTGACATGATAATGATGATGATGATGATGACAATGTATTGCTACTCAATTTACATCACATAATATAATAAATTACATTGCAGAAACGTTTTAATTAATCTGTTTTATTTCTAGTTTGGACACGCCGACACGGGTTAGAGTGGAGACAACGCATAGACAAACGTAGTGTAGGAGGCGTAGTAGTGAGGTAAGGTGGACCGACGATTTAAAAAAGTTGGCTGGTACGGGATGGTTGCGGATTGCCCAAGATCGGGATGATTGAAGTTCTATGGGGGAGGCTTTCGTCCAGCAGTGGACGGCAAAAGGCTGAAAAAAAATTATAGTTTATAATTTTACGTTTATATAATGAGTCATATGACATCTCGTCTATTCTTAATTTTAGGGATTCTAAGAATTTTAAATTTAAAACGTAATATTATGGAAATAAAAATCCAGACTGCTCCTACAGATACTAAAGTATCAATCAAAATATATTTCGCAAATTTTGTGTATTTCCATAACAATTTTAATCAGAACTTCAACTATTTAATATTACATCGAGTTTCGTTATGTCACTTAGTCCGATCGTACCTTTCTCGTGAGTTTATTTGGCACGCAGATAATTTATTTGTTGCGACCATGAAACAACATAATTGCTACATGGAAATAACTAAATGTATGCCGTGCAAGTATGTATTACATTTGAAAGCCTCGTTGGTGCTATGTTAGCTTATAAAGCCGTAGAATCTGAGGGTATAAAATCCGAGACGAGCCATTGCATTTTTACTGGCTTTTTCCGTCCAGAAGTTCTCAGTATCAGCTCGAAGTTTAGAGATTGGCAATGTTTAAACTCTCTCCTCTCTGAAGCATATAAGTCGCTGGTGTGGCACCAAAACACCGTTCCTGATTTGTCGGAATTGCTGTCTTATGAGATTATATAAGAGTGGGAATAGAGAGCTCAATTTTGCTTGCGCAAATACTTGTTTACTATATGTCCCGCGCAATTGGCTATAATCTTGATAATCATCATTATGTGGTCAAAATTCAGTTCAAAGGTAATTATTTTACCCATTTGACATATAAGATATTATATTATACAAATAAAAGTGCACTCTCGATCTCTTTATTCTCATAGTACAATGGGACAGGAATCATACATCCGTATTGATGTAAATCGTAGGGCCAAAAGCTATACGTGTTATTCGAGGCACGTGAGTGTTAAACTGGCATCTTCATACGACTATTACTGAAAATTGAGTAACAATAAGGCAATAATAAATGTCTTTCTTAATACACAAGGGACAATCTTTAAAAATGTGCCCAATACCATTCACTCTTAGTTATGCCGGATCCTTACCCATAAATATAATAAATAACCCCCAAACAATTCGGGACTTAAATATACGTTACAACTATAATTCTTATTATGATAAATATTTGTAACAATTTCAATCATCATCATCTTTGCAATATAGATCAAAAGTGCTTCATTTCCAGAAAATTTGCATGAACCAGATTTAGCCAACATTTGGTACATACGAGTTTTGAGAGCACCCTCAGGAAATTGGATCACTTTGGAATTTACTGCGCGTGGCAATATGAGTGGTTGTATGTTTTATGAAACTGTTTTAATAAATTCCAAGCTACATTATCAAAGACTATTTATCAGACGGTTTAAAAGATTCTTTACAAAGTTACACTTTAAGCATGTTAACAAAATGGTACATTTAAGTTTTACTTAGTTGACTAAGTAAAACTTAATTTTTTTCAAAATAATGTTTTTGCGTTTTTAATTTTTTATTACAATTATTCAAGGTTAGCATTGTGGATGACTTGAATGACGAACGGATTTTGTCAAAATGAGTCGAAATTCTCGTTTATACATCTCATCACATCTCTTAAGCGCCAAAGCTCCCGATGCACCTGATTGAAGCTGAGTTATATATTGCGTTTGCCGGTCTCCACTTTAGGACTTGTTTAAGCAAGCATAGTGTCATTACGAATTTATTAAGATATATAACTCAAATTTCTCATGAAATCATGAAGTTCATGTGTATCGATCGACTCACGATGAAACATCTTGATGTAATAAGCTCAAAATTTCAAACATCACCAAGAAAGAAGGCTTTTGCAGCAGTGGACACTATACATTATATTATGCACATTCATATTGCATTTGAAATAGGTTTTCATGTTTTTTTTGCTACATGATTGGCGTATGATTGGCATGACTGGCGCTCCGATTTTTTTTTATAGAATAGGAAGGGCCAACATATGGGCCACCTGATGGTAAGTGGCCACCAACGCCCATAGACATTGGCATTGTAAGAAATGTTAACGATCGCTTACATCACCAATGCGCCACCAACCTTAGGAACTAAGATATTATGTCTCACGCCAGCTTAATTACAGGCGTAAGGACCTTAATAATCATCCTTCAAACCGGAACACAACAATACCAATTACTGCTGTTTTGTGGTAGAATGTCTGAAGAGTGACTTGACAGACGAGCTTGCACAAAGTCCTAACACCAGTAAAATTATAGTGATGAATATTATAAGCAGGTAGTACAATATGTTATTTATCATCAATAGCCTTCGTATGATTAATTTTATATATGTATTTTTTATATCTTGAATTACGTTATTGCATTTTCCTAGACAACTCTATTAAAAAAAAATTACTCATGTCACTCGCTAAATGTAAAATGTAGCTTTCTCTAGATAAAAGATTTTTTAAATCACATAAATTATTTTTTAATTTATCAACTACAAAAAATAATAGACGAGCCGGTTGGCGTGGTTGGTGGATGCTTGCCTTTCACGCCGAACGTTGTAGGTTCGATCCCCACGCAGGATAGATATTTGTGTGCATGAACATGTCTGTTTGTCCTGAGTCTGGGTGTAATTATCTATATAAGTATGTATTTACAAAAGAAAAATAGTATATGTAGTATATCAGTTGTCTGGCTTCCATAGTACAAGCTCTGTATATTATTGCTGTGCTAGCTGTGATATTATTATTGTATATTATTATTATTACTATTATTATAAATCTTTCATAATATCAATTTAGATTATAGGTCGTACAATACCAAAGAAGACCTTATTGTCAGATTTGACTTAATTATATAAAATGGCAGGACGCTAATCATACATAACCTCGTAACCGCTATATCATCATTCACTAATACTTATGGGTATTCGCTTTAAGAGCACACTTGTTTATTTATACGCGAAGTAAGCAATTCGAGCACCTGAGCTTTTGTTCAATTGATTATTGTCGTGGGATATACCTAAGCCGTTGTACACAAACTGTTGGCATCTGAGTTTTTTTATAAGACATTTATTTATATTTTTAAGGGATTTTAGCAACATTTAAAAGTCTGACAAAAATCATAATGAATCGTAAGGCTTGGTGATAGGGCTTTGTGTAAACCTGTCTGGGTACCACCACTCATCAGATATTCTACCGCCAAACAACAATTACAGTACTTATTGTACAGTAATTATTGTGTTCCGGTATGAAGGATGGGTGTGCCGCTAACTACAGGCATAAGAGACATACGATGTGACGTAAGGAACCGTTAATACAGTGGATATGTCTATGGGCGGTGGTGACCACTTACCATCGGCCTACCTATTTTATGTAAACGTACCACATGTTCGAATTTTATAACTTTATGTAGATAAAAATAATATATTTAATTAAGTTTATATCAACCATGAAAAACCATACATAGGAAGTCTAAGTCATGATGACTACTTTATTATATATTTGATTAATGATTTAAAATAATTATTTTGCTTATTATCATAATATATTTTATTATAGCAACAAATGAAATAATATTTTGATTATTTTTATGGTTGTAAAGTTTGTATTTATAATTAAACAAACGAATTACCGAGGCAAACGTTAATAACGTTTGCCTCGGTAGGGGGCAATGACTTATGTTAATGCTACTTTTATTACATGCTATGCCTTAAATAATAAAAAAAAATTGCTTGAAAAACCTAATTTAAAAAATAAATAAGTTTGCAATTCATGAAACATTAAAATATATTTTATAACACGTCATAAAAATTACGTAACTCGTTCGCAACGAAGCATTCCCGCAGCTGAGCTATTACTGGTCGGGTACTGTGGGATTACCATGATTAATTAAAACTGTAATATCATAATTAATTTCTTATTATATATGAAGTCTTATTATACTATATCTTTTGTTTTACTTGTAAAAATAAAATATATTATTTGTTTTAAAAAAATATTTGATGATGAAAGTTTGTGCTACCCGGGGTAGGTACCACTCACTGATAACGCATTTTACGGTTAAGTTTTTTTTTTTTTTTTATAGAATAGGAAGGTGGACGAGCATATGAGCCACCTGATGGTAAGTGGTCACCAAACGCCCTTAGACATTGGCATTGTAAGAAATGTCAACCATTGCTTATAGCCAATGCGCCACCAACCTTGGGAACTAAGATTTTATGTCCCTTGTGCCTGTAATTACACTGGCTCACTCACCCTTCAAACCGGAACACAACAATATCAAGTATTGCTGTTTTGCGGTAGAATATCTGATGAGTGGGTGGTACCTACCCAGACGGGCTTGCACAAAGCCCTACCACCAGTAATAATTTGCAATATTTAGGATTTTTGTGTTCAAGGATGAGTGAGCAAATGTAACTATAAGCAAGAGGGACATTGCATCTGTATTGACGATGTAAGTGATGGGTAATATTACTTACATATAAATAGTGCAACATGTCTATAACCCATTTACTAGCTATCATATATGTAGACTGCCTCGTTTGTCTAGTGGCTAGACTTAAGGCCGCAGATCCGGAGGTCCTTGGTTCAATTTCCAGCTCAGCCCAATAAAAAGTTATTTGGTTTTTCTGTCAGAAAATACTCAGTAGCAGCCCGGAGTCTGGAAGTTGGAAGTGTGTACACTTCCGTGCCTCGGAAACCACGTAAAGTCGTTGGTCCTGCGCCTGAACTCTGACTCTCATATATATAAGTTATGTAAACTTCGTTGGTTTTAATGCCACTAATCGAGTTATACTCATTAATTGTAAATTGTACAATTTATATTTTTTGTTTACTTATTTTTTTAAATTATATTATACGACCTTAATTATAAACGTTGCTTAGTGGCTTTTTAGTTAAACACTGATTACTCTCTTTCTGTCTCACTCACCCTTCAAACACTAAGTATTGCTGTTTAGAGGTAGAATATTTAATAAGTGGGTGGTACCCAAATAAGCTAGCACAAAGCCCTATAACCAATTAGCTCTGTGAACTAATATTTTATTAAGTCGTTTGTATTTTTATGATCTTGAAGCCGGAATACAACAACACAAATGATTGACAAAGAAGTTTCATCTTCCATACAAATGGTTTCCACAGAGCGGAACAACCAAGTATTTGAAAATCTTGAAAGGAAATAGATTCTGATCTTGCAAGCAACTATTCGTGTATCTGTGTCGTAATTTTATACAAAATAAACTGAAAACAACAATCTATATAACACATTTGAAATAATCAGCAGCTTCAATTACAAAGCATATCCAATTACTGACTTTCTCGTAATTACAAACAATGATGTACAAACATACGGTGGAATTTAAGCGATTTACATATATTTGATTTAAATCGTAAACTTGGAATATTAATCATTTTGTATTAAGCGACGCTAACTAAAACTAATCAAATTGAATTAACATATCAATACTTCTTAATATTACTTCATAGACGGTCTCAGTTTAGATAACCGAGGCAGTAATCCTAAAGTTATAGTCGTTTTATGATCTGTGGTACGGATTTGTATAGACTTGTTAGGATAAAGCAAATACCCTGGTCGTTCTACTATTTGGTACTACTGGATCAGTGTGTCTGTCCCGCTGGTCTAGTGGCTAAAAATGAGGCCGCAAGTCTCAAAATCCTGGGTTCAAACCACAGGTGATGGCAGTGGGTTCAAACCCGGCCAAGCACCACTGAATTTTCACGTGCTTGTGATTATAATTCATCTCGTGCTTGACGGTAAAGAAAAACATCGTGAGGAAACGTGCATGTGTCTAATTTCACTGAAATTCTGCCACATGTGTATTTCATCAATCGTATTGGAGCAGCGTGATGGAATAAGCTCCAAACCTTCTCTTCAAAAAGGGATAGTGGGCCTTAGCCCAGCAGTGGAACATTCACAGGTTGTTACTAAAGCTTTGAGATGGGAAAAGTAATATACGAGCACTCTCTTATCCAAGAATCATCTATATTAATATTTAATTGTTTATTTACATGAATAAATATAACATAAAATATCCTTAAAACTAAGTATACTGGAACTATGCAAACTAGTATTACAAATTCCGGCGCCGTCAGCAGTTGGTCCTGCCACTAAAGTCTGACCGGTCTTGTCGTATTGTACTTGTACGTATTATGTGCAATATATTTCCTGCAGTTGGTATAGTTTCTCAATAATGAACGCCGCACACATATATAAATAAATAACTAAAATTAAATTAAATAACCCTCTAAATAAAAAATCATTTAAACGTAATACTTTAATAAAAGCTTCGTCGCGTCAATGGTCGTAGGGCTGTGTGCAAGTTTGCCTTGGTAGATACCACCTAAGAACCATATCAATCACACCAGGTTTCTAATAGAAAAAACCGCATCAATATCCATTCGTTTGGGAGCTAAGATGCCACATACAGAGGTACCATAATACACAGACACCTCTATTTTTATGTCAGTGCTTAAAAATAATAAAGGACATAAAACAAGAACTTATTTATAACACTTAACTAATAGCATTCAAAATACTATTCTTTATAGTCAAAGACATAGTTCACAAAAAAACATAAAAAATCTTACTTTCCTGAGAAATTAGTAAACCCACTAAAACAAACATTAACAATTTCGACGAAAAATATGTCTCATAATAAAATGGGGAAAAATTTAATTTACTCAGTAAAAAGTGGCGCTCGAGTCAGGAGTTGATCGTAAATTTTGTTTGCGGACGTAATTATTTTAAAAGTTGTATACAATTATTTTATTTTATAAATTTAATTCGTTTGTTTATGTATAAAAAAGGTAGCAACGCTTGAACGTTGACTATATATGTCGTGCAAGTTTTATAATTATTTTAATTTTTTATATTAAATTCAAGTTGCCGTGGTTTTGTCCAGCAGGTGTAACTTTTTCGAAACAATGTTTTTATTATTTTTGTAGATTTATTTAACTCGCATAAATTTATTTATATATAAAAAATATAGACTTTTCCTAATAAAAAAAAAATTACAAATTCGGACTTATCCCAATAAGAGATCTATTCCAGCCAACCTTTGAGTTACTGAGAATGTTCTCCACTTTTGACAATGGTAGACTTTCTGATCTTATAACAAATAGCAAAACAAAAGGAAAATAATAAAGTCTTACTAAGCAATATTACTATACAACCGAATACGAAACAAATAACGAAATAATAAATAAATGTACATAATGGTAATATTATGTATAATTTTATATATATACATCAAAATGCACTTTACATATACATGAAAATATTACATGTTTATTGTAAAGTGTAAAAAATACAGTAAATACTTCCAAGGTAACAAATAAATGTAAATATAATTAAATACTCCCTTAATGATATCAGTTCTTATCCTTTCTGGGAACAGGGTTGTCGGATGCACATGTCGCTGATTGTCATCCTTCGCCGCCGCACATGATTTATTATAAACTGAGTACACGATAAATCATTAAAGCTTTGTTTGGCTTGAACCCATAATCTTCGATTAAGGATGCACCTTAACCAGTAGGGTATATCAGTTCTTACGGCTGCATATATATTTTGCAAGTCTGCTTTGGTTACAAAATTATTGTTTCAAATCATTGCTATTTGTTGATCTTAAGCATTGACTTTTCCAGGTATATTTATTTTATCGTGATTGGTTACTGGTTGTAACCAATCACATTCGCTCATAAATAACCAATCAGAAACGTATCTCTTAAACACAAAAGTATAGAATATTGTATTGAGAGTATTTTTTTACAGTATAAGTAGGCGGACGAGCATATGGGCCACCTGATGGTAAACGGTCACCAACGCCCATAGACTTTTGCATTGTAAGAAATTTTAACTTTTGCTTACATAGCCAATGCGCCACCAACTTTGGAAACTAAGATGTTATGTCACTTGAGCCTGTAATTACACTGGCTCACTCACCCTCCATACCGGAACACAACAATACCAAGTACTGCTGTTTTGCGGTAGATTATCTGATGAGTGGGTGGTACCTACCCAGACGAGCTTGCACAAAGCCCTACCACCAGTATATGTATATATATATATATATTGTGTTCCGGTTTGAAGGGTGAGTGAGCCAGTGTAATTACAGGCACAAGGGACATAAAATCTTAGTTCCCAAGGTTGGTGGCGCATTGGCTATAAGCGATGGTTGACATTTCTTACAATGCCAATGTCTAAGGGCGTTTGGTGACCACTTACCATCAGGTATTCACCTTCCTATTCTATAAAAAAAAAAAAAATTAAAACATTGTTGTTAATATTTACGAAAAGTTATCGAACATTCGGTTCGATGCAGGAAATAGGTATAAATAAATCTTTGTAGCTGTCGATGGCATGACGAATCGAAACCATTTGTAATGTCCAACTTCTAACCGTTTCGTTTTGTCGCGGAAATATAAAAAACGTATGATAGATAGACTAATAAGAAAGATTGCTCCAGATATTTCTCTGCGGAGGTTTTATGAAAGTTTTTACAGAATTCAATTCTAAGTCATAAAATTAAATATATCATTTTTGTTGAAAATACATAAGTTAATTATTATGAGTCATCAATCTCGTATTTAATTTCTTTTTTGGCTTCATTAACATTGGAATATATTCAAAAATAGACAAAAATCATCAAGATTAACGTAATCATCGCCGCATAAATGCTAAATAATGTTAATGAATATCTAAACGCTAAAGCCTTTTCATTACGGTTTCAATTCGCTAACAATCAACATTGTACTTGTTCTGTTATTGCAATTGCATCTTGTATTAGAATGGCGATTTCGATTACTAAACTCATCGATTGTCAGAATGTTTCGCTGATTGTGTGTTATTAACGGCTATTGAAATCACAACTTGAAATCGAATAATCTATACATTCATTATTGGTCGGACAAATTGAATTCGTTTTGTTGATTGCGTACCATTTGAATTTGAATTTCGAATGTGTTCTAGTTTTATGGCCAGTGATTTAAAATTGGATAAATACCAAAATAGTTAAAGATTAATTATTAATAACAAGAATGTTAATAAAATATATTATGAATGCAAAAGTATGTCAGATGTTCTCTTGGGAACTAAGTCATCCTTCAAACTGGAATACTATATAAGACAAAGTATTGCTGTTTGGCGTTAAAACAACTGATAAGTAGGTGGTACATACTAGCTACCTAGATGGGATTGTACAAACCTTCTAGTAATTTAAATAAATTCAGCTTATAAATTTACACAGTGTACCAACCCATATATAAAGCAAAAATAATTATGATTTGACGATAGTAAGAGGTGCCCATTTCAGCCCTATCAGTAAATATCTGAAATAATACATTAAAAGTAATTAAGATGATTGAGAGATAAAAATAAAGGCACAGATAAAAATGCTACCGATATAAAATAAAGACGAACTAAGGTATATGACAAGTTCCCAAAACTGAGTCATCTATTAAATATAATAATAGGAAATCGATAAGTTATCGACTGGAATCCTTTATAGGCGAACTTTAGTATCTCCTTACACTGCTTTGGAATAAAACCAGATAAATCGACTTCTTGAATTATCGTATAGTATTTTATAGTGACTAAAGATTTCTTGATTTTTTTGTGTTTGCGTTATTTGTGTTTCACACTATTATGCGTGTGTTTGAGCACACACTATCAATTGTGCTCTATAATATGTCCTGTGCAGTGGCTTATCTTCTTTAAGATTAAACGTACCCAAAATCAGCCAAAAGTATACCATATGTATAGTAAGTATATTATATGTGTACACTGTGTAAAAGGAAATCGTATGTCAATTTTTTTGGTGTTAGCCTAAGTAATTTCGGCTATACGTTGATATTTCAGTCAGTTAGTTATTCGTTTATAAATCATAAATATAAATTATTAGTTCATGTATAATCTACTATTACGAAAAATTACTATCGAACGGCCAGGCAAACGCGACCAAAGCGCCATAGGTACACAGTGAAAATTCTTCGCCTAGGTACGAAGCGCTTTGAATCCACATTCATCATTCGCACTGCGAAATTGAAGAAAAGCCGAGATGGCCCTGTGGTAAGAACACGTGAATCTTAACCGATGATCGTGGGTTCAAACCCGGGCAAGCACCACTGAATTTTCATGTGCTTAATTTGTGATTATAATTCATCTCGTGCTTTACGGTGAAGGAAAACATCGTGAGGAAACCTGCATGTGTCTAATTTCACTGAAGTTCTGCCACATGTGAATTCTACCAACCCGCATTGGAGCAGCGTGGTGGAATAAGCTCCAAACCTTCTCCTCAAAAAAAAGAGGAGAGGAGGCCTTTAGCCCAGCAATGGGACATTCACAGGCTGTTACGGTTACTGCGAAATTATGGAATGCTTTGCCTGAGTCCGTATTTCCTGATAGGTACAATGTTGGTGTCTTCAAATCCAGAGTAAGCAGGTTTCTTATAGGCAAGCGTGCTACATCTTAGAACGTGACGATGCTTAATATCAGGCAAGTCAACGGTCAAACGCTGGCCTATTAATAATAAAAAAAAATCCGTAGTGTAAAAGAGTAATTACGGGATTTTTCCGGGAGGGTTGACATTTTCAGTAGTATTACGTTTATGTTTCAGATATTGTAAATATTTAACCGATGTGGTAGACGAGTTCTCGAGTGGAGACAAGTCTACGTATGGGAAAATGTAAGAAAGAACGTCCACAAGCTAGGTGGGATGACAACGTAGAAAAAAGTGGCGAACGCTGTTGGAAAATAAAAATTGAAGATCGGATTCAGTGACGTGCCCTAGTAGAGGCTTATGACCAGTGGTGGAACACGGTCTGATGATGATGATGATGATTTAGTTAGATATTATTGTATAGATATATTTTCCTTAAAAACTTAACTTCGATTAAATAAAAAGTTATTTAATAATCATATAATTTAAATAAAAACTAAGTATCATTCTCATTCTTATCAGTCTCATTCTAAAATGAGACAGCGTCGTTTAACAATTTTAATTTAAAAAAATTATATCGTAATATTGTCATTTACCGTGTTCTAATTCTCTCTAAGCAGGTTTCGGGGGTAATTAAGCGTTCCAGCGCTCGTGTTCCGCTGAGATAAAAGCCGACATAAATCAGGGGTGTAGTGATACAGCGCTGTTTCACGCTTTACATGGATTAAATAAATATATCTGACAACATTTTACTTTACTTACATGTAGGAACAAATGTGAGATTATTTAAAAATATATATAATATTTGCAAACTGTATTAATACTTTTTATATATTTATATCATACAAGTAACGTTCATTACTGTTTCCCCTCGCTCAGATTGAGTTAAACTTTGAATAAGTTTCATTTGATTGATTTGACTGCCTCGTTGGTCTAGTGGCTTGATGTAAGGCCGCAGACCCGGAGATCCTGGGTTCAATTCCCAGGTCTGGCCAATAAAAATTAATTGGATTTTTTGTTTCAGAGAATTCTCAGTAGCAGCCCGAAGTCTGGAAGTTGGAAGTGTATTCACTCCCGTGCCACGGAAAGCACGTAAAGCCTTTGGTCCTGCGCCTGAACTCTTTCCGGTCGTATCGGATTGTCGTCCCATCGGATGAGAGAGAGGTAAGAGAGAGTGCACCTGTGTTTGTGCACACACTTGTGCACTATAATATCTCCTGCGTAGTTGGCTAATCTCTCTTGAAATTGGCCGCCGTGGCCGAAATCGGTCTGGAGGACATTATTATTATTATAATATTTATTTATATGTCCACGGTTTTGCTCGCCTGTTATAAAAGTGTTAGGTACTCTTATGTACGTCTGACAACCTTCATACAAAATTTCACAATGATCGTTTGTGATGAGTAGTTATGACGTCAAAGCAATAAAAAATAAACGCTAAGTTAACAAATTTATTTATAATATAACTTTTAAAGCTTAAAAATCCAGTCAGTTAAGTCAAGTTAAAAGTTAACATCATAACTTAGATGTGCAATGAAAAGAAGATTAATTAAAAGAAATATTCTTAGTCTATCCAATTTGAAGTCGAGATGGCCCAGTGGTAAGAACGCGTGAATCTTAACCGATGAACGTGGGTTCAAACCCGGGCAAGCACCTCTGATATTTCATGTGCTTAATTTCTGTTTATAATTCATCTCGTGCTTTTCGGTGAAGGAAAACATCGTGAGGAAACCTGCATGTGTCTAATTTCATCGAAATTCTGCCACATGTGTATTCCACCAACCCGCATTGGAGCAGCGTGGTGGAATAAGCTCCAAACCTTCTCCTCAAATAGGGAGAGGAGGCCTTAGCCCAGCAGTGGGACATTTACAGGCTGTTACTATTACTACTACTATTATCCAATTTTCAAAGCTTCGTAGAATCCTAATACTAGATAGAAGTATTATATATTTATGTCTGTTACATTAAAAGTTTTTTTTTTCATAGTAAATGTACAATGTTCATACATACGTCGACACTACTAATGTATAGCTCTAAAGTTTGGAAGCAGACAATTAAATAAAACAGAATTAAGGAATTTCATTTTTTTTTATTGAAACATCATTCAATTTACAAAAACGAACTTAAAAAAAACATGTGAAAATTAAATTTTATTTTAGTGACGTCACTCGTGCTCACCTTTTTCTTACATAACGTGCGCGATGACACTCACATATAAGGCAATTAATGAATTTCTTGAAATAATCTTTACCTAACGTTTTTTGTTTTTATGATGCCACCTGATGGTAGATGGTCACCACTCTGCCCCTAACATGCGGGCGAAGCCGTGTTCGATAACTAGTATGATATAAGTATGTATGTATCATTATTAATTACATTAAAATGTTTCAATGCAATTATAATACCTTTAAAAGCATTCGCCAATCCATATATTTTGCTTTAGTTTTATTTTCTGAAAAGCACTAGTCCTAATGACACAAGCATTTTAATATAACAAAAAAAAAACAATACGATTTATACATATAAAATTAATGTAAGACTTTGTCTGTCCGTGATAAATTAGTAAAGGATACATGAGAGTCAATCTATATATACATATAATAAAAATGTAATTGTTCGCTGTCTGTACATGGAAGATATTTGAATAAATCTTTTGTCAGTTTGTCTGTGCGTTTGTGCGCGGTAATCTTAAAAATGGCACACCGGATTTAACTGCGGTTTTCATTAATATTTTGTGGAAAACTTTACTTCAAATTTAGTATTTGTTTTATTTCAATCGGCTTATAAATAAAAAAGTTATGTCAATTTAAAGAAAGCCGAGATGGCCTAGTGGTAAGAACGCGTGAATCTTAACCGATGATCGTGGGTTCAAACCCGGGCAAGCACCACTGAATTTTCATGTGCTTAATTTGTGTTTATAATTCATCTCGTGCTTAACGGTGAAGGAAAACATCGTGAGGAAACCTGCATGTGTCTAATTTCATTGAAATTCTGCCACATGTGAATTCTACCAACCCGCATTGGAGCAGCGTGGTGGAATAAGCTCCAAACCTTCTCCTCAAAAGGGAGAGGAGGCCTTAGCCCAGCAGTGGGACATTCACAGGCTGTTACTTACTTACTTACTTAATTAACACCAACAAAGTAAGCACTAATACACTAATATAAAAAAATATCACTAAAATACAGATTATTAATGGTACCTTAATTATAGGTAACTGAATGTAGCAATCTAACAATGACTTAAGTTTATGTATTACTGTAAAAAAAAGAAAAACATAATAATTGGAATATCTTGGAAATATCTTAGAAAGTAACATTAAAAATATTTATATACTTAAGAGTGGGTAGCTATACAAATTCAGTCACACGAATATAGTAAATACGAGCCCACGGTTTGACCCGCTGACTTGACTTGACTTTTTTTTTGGGGGGGGAGAAGGTTTTGAGCCGAGATGGTCCATTGGTAAAAACGCGTAAATTTTAACCGATGACCGTGAGTTCAAACCCGGGCAAGCACCACTGAATTTTCATGTGCTTCATTTGTGTTATAACTCATCTCTTGCTTTACGGTGAAGAAAAACAGCGTGAGGAAACCTGCATGTGTCTAATTTCACTGAAATTCTGTTACATGTGTATTCCACCTCCAATGCAGGTTGCATTGGAGCAGCGTGGTGAAAATAGCTCAAAAAAATAGCTCAATAATCTCAAAAAAAGTTGTTGTTATATTAATAAATAAATAATTAACAAAGGCATATTTTTTATAAATATAATATTAGAGAAAGAGTGCAAAAATTAAAGCGAAGTCACAGAAAAAGTTTGTAATTAGTAATTCCATTAGACAGATTATAATAGAACTTCTTTGAAAAAAGTTCAACATCGGTATTAAATTTCAAGCCCTCTATTGATTTCAATGATATTGTTATTGAAAACAATTGATGCTTTCAATGACCTGAAATCTCATCAAGATATAAATCAAATAACGTCTCTTAGCAGATATATTGAAGCTCAATTACTTCGTTTTCAATAAGCTTAAAGAAATATGAAGTATTATTGAAAATATTAAAGTATTTATTAAATACGATTACAGCCTAAAGTTTAAATTGAATGAATTTCTAAAGAACAGAAAACTTGAGCTGGTGCTGTAGTTATGAACGTGAAACGTTTTCTTGGTACGTGGTTTCAAAATAATTTATTTGAGAGCGTAGTATTTTCCTTATAAAAACACTCACCACTCACTCACCAGATAATCTACTGCAATACAGCAGTACTTGGTATTGTTGTGTTCCGGTTTGAAGGGTGAGTGAGCCAGTGTAGTTACAGTCACAAGAGACATAACATCTTAGTTCTCAAGATTGTTGGCGCATTGGTGATGTAAGCGATGGTTAACATTTCTAACAATGCCAATGTCTATGGGCGTTGGTAAACACTTACCATCAGGTGCCCTATATGCTCGTCCGCCGTCCTATTCTATAAAAAAAATGTTGGGATATAACCTTTACCCTTATAGTTTTTTTATTATATAATATAAATAAGTGGGTGGGTAAATGGAGCCAAATTCTACTAATTTATAACTATTACAATACTTTCCGATTCAGTAGGATTAGGCCCCTGATTGGCAATGTATGACATAGAGGTTATTTTTTTTTCAACCTTGGTTACTTAGACGTTATTACTTGCGCCTGTAGTTACACAAGGTCATAAAAAAGGTAAAATTCAAATTCAAAAATAGAAAATAAACAGAATTTTTTTAGAAATTATTTATGTGGTGTCTTCATAATGTTAGTGCTGTAAACTAGTTGCTCCTTCTAGATAAGACTTGAGTTATAAGTCAAATCTGTCTGACACTAAGGTACTAACTCTGACGAAATTGCTTATCTGCTTGGCATGCTGATGCGGTTACCCCGTGATGGCGTAATTTATAAGTTCTAAACGTTTTTGTGTGGCGCAAGTCTAATGGCCTATCACTAAAATGCCAGGCAAGAAAAAATGATTTTGAAAATCAAAATAAAATAAAAGTGATATTTGAAAAGTTATAAATATATATATAAATCAAAACCAATTAATAAATACATTCTAACAAAGCAATAGCAACGAAGTATATAATATACTCGAGTGCGCCTGACTGTATAAGATACGTGACGTCATCTCTTCGGTCTTGCCCCCAAAGCGCTCCAATTAACAGCTATCTCTCGACGCCTTTGGGGATAAGATAACATCAAAATTCTTTACTAGCGAAACCCAGTACACGTTTTCTGCATATTAATGCGAATAATAAAATTGTAATGGCGATCGGTTAGATGATATAAAACTTGACGTGCTGCAGGGCCACCCGGGAATGAGTTACAATAAAAATATAGTAAAAAAAATCTCTCTGAAAAAAGACATATGCGGTAGCCTTATATATATTAAATATATCAAAAAATAATTTACATGCACTTTTAAATCGTATAATGTATATAAGATAAATTAAATTTAAAGACAAATGAATCGTGAGTGTTTGAGTATGTAGATATAAAGGAATCACAAAAGAGAAAGAGAGAAAGGAAATGCAGTGCTATTCTGTAAGAACTCACTTCATTACATACCTGAAATGTAGACAACCGACTTATGTTACACTATTTTGACACTTGTGTTGTTAAAATTTTATAATTATTATGGTCAATGTCGCATATCACCTTTAGATATTTCACGACCGTTTTCTGCGGTGAGTTTCGAGTTTGTTCTTACAGAATAGCCCTACTGACATTAGGTTTCAAATGAATTCTTCTAACATTTTTTTAAATTTTAAGATGATGGATGGTTATGTCGAACTCATACCAAATAAAAGAGCCACGGTGTTATTTCATGGTACGCTTTCACATTTATCCGCGACAATTCTTCTAACTTGGACCAAGTCCACGCAACCTCGTCCTTCAGAAATTATATTGAAACTAAACAATGATTAATATTCATTGCGTTCACCGAGAATATATTATGCATGTGATAAATTGTTGTATATTTGGTATTTAATTATAGGAATATTTTATAAGTGCTTTTGTAAAAGTAAGCACAGATTAGTATTACCGAATAACAACCCATTTCATTCGAAACAGACGACAACGAAAAAAGCAGGATATTATATTTTAAAACACACACATACATGCTTATATCACCATACACGTAAACATAATCACTCTTACCTACACGATCACACACAGACACATAGCCAAATGTCCCATTGATTATAACGAGTGAACCTTAACAGATCGCTTTTTCAAACCCAGGCAAGCGCCACTAATTTTTTTATGTACTTTAATATTTGTGTTTATAATTCATCTTGCTCTCAGTGGTGAAGGAAGGAAACGTGCATCTGTCTTATTTCACTCAAATTCTGCTACATGTGTATCAGATCATATTACAATATTATATATATTCAATATCTATATTTCAAAGGTGAATTTTATAACAAAGGCAATCGTCTGATAACCTCAAAGATAATGTATACAAATTTTTTATATTAAATAATACATAAATACAACTATAATGCGTTTTCACTTGGATATAATGCGATTTATAAAACTGTTACTTTTTTCCTAAAAACATGTCAAGGTATGTGGACACAAACACGTAAAACTATAACAGCAATAAAACTTGTTTTAGGAAGCGAAGAAATAAAAGTAATAATGGAAGTGAAATCAGCTTAAAAATATCAATTATTAATAGACATTGACATTGGCACTGAATGAAGTATTACACTGGCTTACTTAATAGTTTGATATTTAATAATAGGAGGACATATTAATGTCTTCAGGAACTCAAAAATTTGGCCTTCTTATTGACGTTAAAGGTTTGAATCAAATTATACAACAAGCCTACATTCAACTGTCCATAAAGGACAGTTGGAAATGTAGATGTAGAATCAATTTTAGATCCTATACCTCCCGTATTACAAACGAATATATTATATACATTAAATATCTGGTGGCCCACTCTTCCAATATGCAATAAAAAAAAGTAATGTTGAAAAGTCGATCATTGGAAATAAGCTACTAGATTTTTTTATCAAAGTACAAGATTTGACAAGGAAAAACTTGTTATATCTAATGAGGGTAAGCCACTTCTAAACTGTTGTTCTGTGTTAACGCGTACAGGGAATTGAAACGTTTCACGAAATAAATCCAAGCGAAACCCGAGGAATAAAGTTACGAAAAGTTGGAGGAAGAATTATTTTGGCTCACGTTACACCTAGATGATCGGACGAGGGACGAATTTGCTATTTGTTATTTTTATTTAAAGCGATAATAATTTTGATTTATTTTATATCTTTTGCTAAGGAGTTGGAAGTAGAAGCCATTCTTCTATTCTGATAAAATGACGGTTAGGAAATATACGTATTTTAGAAATTTATTTGACACACGCATGCTGGTGGTTTCCCTTGATTCTAAAGCCATATAAGCTAGTCCATATAAGCGTGGATCATAAAATAGTTTAAATAACTAAAAAATAAGTAAATGAAATTCGTTCAAAAAATCGAAATTTTAAACGCTTTTTGGAATCCTGTTGTAAAACTATACATTAATCCACAAAAAAGTTACTGATTCTATGCAGTCGAAATACAGGTGTGGCGACAATTTAAGCCACACACTACACACACACACACACACAAACAGCCACGCTCTCACACACACTAAAATACACGCATACTGTATATACATAATATACTTAATTATTGTGTCGTACTTCGACTAACATTATTTTTTGATTCTATTATATACAAGCGCTTGGCCCGCGGCTTCGGCCACGTCATAATCGAAAATCCAGTTGAACGGGATAAAAAGGCCAAAATATGCTCATCATGTCATATTTTAGCTGTGTATATATATCTGGACTTTGACGTCACTTGACACATGAACATGCTACATAGGCTTCAGGTTATGGGCAAAACAGCAGAAAGTAATAGAAAAAATTACAACCCTTCTTATTAGATAAGATAATTAAAATTGAAGTATTAGAAAAAAAAAATGTTTCGTGCAAGTTTTTTTAGTTCAGTTGACGTTTATTGTTATTGATCCACTCTCTAAGAGGGAGTTCTTTAAATGAAGCAATATTACTAATCTTTCATTTGAATTTATATGAGTTAATCCAGTGTAATGTTTAAAAAAATACATATTTTGTTAATTAATCATATTTTCAAGGTTTGTGTCTGATCAAACACATACAAGCACAAAATGTAATCGATAAAAAAAGTCACGAATTTACTTCACGAAAATTTATGGAGACAAAAGCTGGATAATAATTATATATCTACAAATATTCTAGATTTTTCTATTTTATAACTATAGCTTTTGGCGCTTACTTGCTTCATTTCCGCGATAAACCAAATTTCGCTTGTCAACCATACTTCAAACATATATTTGATCTTAAATCACTCCGGTGCCGTTGAGACGAGAGGACTACGGAAAAAATATCATATTATGAATAAAATAACTATACTATCATACGCCGGGATGGTTGGCGTTCTATGGGGGAGGCTTTCATCCAGCAGTAGACGGCGAAAGGCTGAAAAAAAAAAAAAAAAGAAAACTATACCATATTCTTCAGACTTTGTAAAACATGTGCAACGCAAAACAGAACAAATAAAATATAAATAGACTATTTAACGAAAAAGTAAATAGTACAAAACAGTAACAGCCTGTGAATGTCCCACTGCTGGGCTAAGGCTTCCTCTCCCTTTTTGTGGAGCTTATTCCACCACGCTGTTCCAATGCGGGTTGGTGGAATACACATGTGGCAGAATTTCAGTGAAATTAGACTCATGCAGGTTTCCTCACGATGTTTTCCTTCACCGTCAAGCACGAGATGAATTATAACACAAATTAAGCACATGAAAATTCGGTGGTGCTTGCCCGGGCTTGCACCCATGATCATCGGTTAAGATTCATGCGATCTAACCACTGGGCCATCTTGGTATTTAAAAAGTAAATATTGAAATCAAATTCGTAGTGTCTGTGATTATAACGCAATAATCACTATGTAAACTCTCCAGCTTTATAATATACACAGATAAAGATAGATACGATAACTTTACTGTTAACCGATTGATGGATAGAATTATACTTTTTTGTATACTTCGAATGTTTTATTAATAAAAAAAATAAGAGTATTAACAATTGTTAGAAATACTTATTTATGCACTTCATTTAATATGTTTAAAAATTACATATATTTGTATTGTATTTGATTTAATAAAAAAATAATCGGTTTCAGAACGTCATTGGTTTTGTTTGGTAAAACAAAGTTAAAAAAAAAGGTTTTCCCGCGCATATATAAAAAAGGGGAACTGAACGATTGCCATCGAATTAACAATATATGATATTTTGTTTTAATTAAATTTAAAATATCTCATAAGTTATTATATTAAAATTAACAAATAATAAAATTTATTACTTCTACTGTGTATTTATTACAATATTCTTAGTTTTTTTTTTAATAATAACATTAAAGGTCGTCAATAGTGACCAAGCAAGCAAGCCCGCCATTTCGTCCGTGTTGCAGGTGTCCATGGGCGGTGGTAGTCACTTTACATCAGGTGAGACCATTCTTAGATAAAAATATTTCATAACAAAATTACTGCAATAATTCTCACAAATCAAATATTATTTTTTTATCATAGGTAGGCGGACGAGCATATGGGCCACCCACACATTGGCACATTAGCATTGTAAGAAATTTTAACCATCGCTTACATCGCCAATACGCCACCAACTTTAGGAACTAAGATGTTGTCCCTTGTGCCTGTAATTACACTGGCTCACTCACCCTTCAAACCGGAACACAGCAATACCAAGTAAAGTTTTAACGTATTTTTACATTAAAAATTAATAGCTGAATTTGCGAATATAATTATAACAATTCAAAATTATTTGACGTGGCTTAATCGAATTATTTCCTAAATCGATTTCAAAGCCGCTATAATCGAAGTGAATATTTTTGATCAAAGCGTTTGAAACTTTGTTGCTGATAAGAGCCTTTGATCAAGGCTTAGTTTGACCATAATTTAACTCCATCGGTTAATTAACAAAGTCGAATAAGGAGTTATAGCTATGTTACTAAATTTTAATTGGAAGGCATTTTAGACGAACTTTTCGGATAATATTTTATTTTAAATCGTTTTTTTTTAGATTTTGTATCTTTACTAGGATTGTAGTTGTCTTTATAAAACATACAAATAATAATAATATTGTATACTGTGGAACTAACCGGGACTATACTTTTGACGGGCCGGTTGGCGTAGTTGGTAGATACTTGCCTTTCAAGCCGAAGTTTGCAGCTTCGATTCCCACCCAGGACAGACATTTTTGTGATTGAAGATATCTGTTTGTCCTGAGTCTGGGTGTAATTATTTGTATAAGTATGTATTTACAAAAGAAAAGTAGTATATGTACTATACCAGTTGGCTGGTTTCCACAGTACAAGCTTTGCTTAGTTTGGGATCAGATGGCCATGTGTGAATAATGTCTCAGGAAATTATTATTATTATATTCATCACTTGCTTGGTAGCGAACAAAATATCAAGAAGAAACCTGCATGTTTCGGATGTTTTATGCCACATGTGAATCTTTCAACCCATGGAGCAGCGTGTTGGAATACACTCTAAACCTCCTCAAGAGGCAAGGCTTTTGGTCATTTGGACACGTTACTCTTTCTACATATAAGTAAATCAATAAAAAAATTAAATAGCTTTCAAATGTGTTTGAAAATCAATTAATCGACGAGATACGAGTAACACAACGTGTTTTCGTATTGAACGGTTGTATCCCATACAAAAGAATATCAGCCTTTTGTTAGGGAAACCTTTTGTGAACGCTGTCTGAAGACCGCCTTGTTACGTACAAACTATGTTTATACTCACTAAGAACATACTCCTCTCTATTTTATTATACGTTATTGGGATATAATATTACGGGGTTGTCTTAGTATTTGGACTACGGTGAATCTTACTAGAAGAAAGCAGATTCAAATTCAAGTTGTGTAATAATAATATATAAATTCATTAAGCTTACAATTAAAATAAGAAGTAATGTAACAATAAAAACAAAATTACGCAAGTTCAGTTAAATACCAAAGCATATACGATGCAGCGTCGATTTTTAGCTTTCTCTTATTTATGAAAAACAACATCAATTTCAAGTGCACAAGTGTGTGCGCAAACTAAAGTACACTCGTAAGGCGATGACACGGCCATTACAATACGACGGAAAAATTTCCTGGAAAATACTGCCAACATGCAGACTGCTACTGAGAATTTATCGATAGAGAAATGTAATAACTTCTCATTGACCTGACTGGAGGCTCGAACTCATGACCTCGGGATGAGGAATTATAAGCTATCATATCAGCATCAATCATCGAGTCGATTGGGAAATATAATACAAATAAAATAAATCAAATATAAATACATATTTATATAACGTGCGAGTATGCGGGCGGTATTTGTTTTTCACTGCTTCATCCATCGTAGATGAACGAAATAAAAATCCGTCTGCACAAAATAGTTATAATTACATAAATTAATAAAACTTAAAAATGCAGACGTACGTTCCGGAGAAGTTGCAATGAGATTGGTTTTACGTATATCCTCCGCTTTGTCTCTAAACGGTAACGGCTCCTCAACCAATTCAAAAGCAAAACAGATCTTGACAGCTCTCAACCACAGTGTTGCCAATCGCCTCATCCGAATACGTCCAAATCAATTAGATATTTTGACGTTCCGATCTTCGTTCTCGGACATATATGTAAATATTCGTAACTATAAACTGAAGTGATAAATTTCATTTGGCAAATCTTTCAATACCGTATCGACTTTCATTAAATAACAGCTGGTGGTAATAACGGATCAATGTTATTAAGAACTCAATTATAAATGCTTTTTACGGGAAATTGTGATAATTTTAGGTTTAAAACCGCCGATAGAACCGCATCCCAATTAAGGAGAAGCCTTGTTGATTACAGCGATAGGAATAATTGGATGCGTTATTAAATAGAACGTTTCCTTTATATTAATATATGTGAGCCTAGATGGTCTACTGGCCAGAAGTTGTGATTCTTCAGGGTTAAACTCGGATAAGCACCAAATTTTTAAGGACTCAATACTGTTTTTTTTTTTTTATAGAATAGGCGGACGAGCTTATGGGCCATCTGATAGTAAGTGGTCACTAACGCACAACAGCGCCAATGCGCCACAGTATATATACGAGTAATTTTGATTGGTTAGTTGGTTAAATTATGTCACGACCTTAGAAAAATAAAAACCGACTTCAAAAGTTATAAATATTTAACAAATTATGTGATTCAAATTACATATTATTTCATAATAATTTACAATATATATTCAGGTACTTTAGTAGTCGGTGTTCATATATAAATTTGTTTATTTTACCATATTTTGACTGACAAATACCTTAAAAATGCAGAAATTGCATTAAAAATCAAAATAGTTCAATTATGTTTTTGATTTAAATATTTTATTATAATAATAGAGTATATCTACCCTTAAATAATTCAAAAACATTTTTTGTACATTTACATATAAGCACACCATTCTTATAACACCACACACACACACCATATAACCGATGATCGTGGGTTCAAACCCGGGCAAGCACCACTAAATTTTCATGTGCTGAATTTATGTTTCTAATTCATTTCATGCTTAACGGTGAAGGAAAACATCGTGAGGAAACCGGCATGTGTCTAATTTCATTGAAATCCGTCCACATGTGTATTATACCAACCCGCTTTGGGGCAGCGTAGTGAAATAAGCTCCAAACCTTCTCCTCAAAAGGGAGAAGAGGCCTTAGCCCAGCAGTGGGACATTAACTGGCTGTTACTATTACACCATTCTTTATAATTAAATGATACGATTTCAAAGTGTCTATTTTAATGATGCCTATATCTGTTATACATTAACTTGTCACCTTCCTTTCAACTTTGTTATCGTCACAAAGCTTATTATCATATTCCCTTCGTACACAAAGAAATTCAACTCAAAAAAAAACAACTGTCAAATCAAAGTCAAATCATCAGTAAAATCTTTATTCAATATAGAAGCGTTACACTTACTTATTGATTGTCACAAATCTACCACCGGTTCGGAAATAAACACCTCAGACCTGAGAAAAACCGGTGAAAGATGACATTAGCGCAATTCCTAAAATAAAAATATTAATTTAAATACCGCCTCCGATCTATGTTTTCTTTATTTCAAGTTAAAACAATGTTCAATTTGTTAACAGTAAATTGGATGCGGTTTTGAATTGCCACGTCCGATAGTTAGCTGGATTCCGTAGACGCCGGCTGAGTGTTGGTAGTTTAAATATAACAATTTTAATTTTATCTAAATTATAATTATTTCTCATATAATTATAATAAGTAAACTATCTGACGTTAGTTACTCTGTAGAAATTGCTTGAGTTTACTTAAATGATAACATTTTAGGAAATAATAGCGATTGGTTTACGGCCGATGTAAAGGTTCAATACTGACTCCTTGAGCTGTGGTCGTTCCCATTCCTAGTATAAGCTTTACACTTAGTATGTAATAACTGAGAGGTATATAGGAATATTCATCTCCCTCGTTGATAGATATTGGGAAGTGTATCACGAGGTTAAAGAAGACAAGGGCTGGACACTTGGCCAGACGGGAAGACGGAAGGTGGACTAAAGGCGTCACGGAGTGCTGGCCTAGAGAAGGAAAAAGGCCAGACAAGGGCAAAGACAAAGGGCAGACCACCCGCCCGATGGTCAGACGATTTTAGGAAAATAGCGGGTACTCAATGGATGCGACAAGCACAGGACCGGGAGAATTGGCACGCCTGTGAGGAGGCCTATGTCCAGCAGTGGATTAATGTGGGCTGAATATAATGATGATATAGGAATATTAGTAATTACTTACAAAAATGGCCAACACTAATATTTTGTTAAATATATGTATTACTACCTCAACTCAAACTTTGTTTGTAAATTGCTGTTAAGTAAAGATACGAGCTATAAAGAGCTTTTTGTAATATATTTTTTTATACCCCTTGCAAAAAAAAATTACCTTTTACACGCGAAGCTTTACTTTGTCTTCAACTATTCTAATAAAGATTAATTAAAAATATATATATAATAAAATTATATAAAAAAAACTTTACATTTGAATAAATATGCGTTATAAAGGTATCAAGTTATAGTCAACAACAGTGCTATTTTGTAAGAACTCACTTCATTACTCGCCCTAAAATGTTAACAAAAGACTTATTGTGGTATACTATTTTGATGCGTGTATACTTGAAATGTTATATATATTATGGTCAATATCGCATATCATCTTTCTGACATTTTGACCATTTTCCGCGGTGGTTCAATTTTGTTCTTACATAATACAGTACAGTACAGTAACAGCCTGTTAATGCCCACTGCTGGGCTAAGGCCTCCTCTCCCTTTTGAGGAGAAGGTTTGGAGCTTATTCTACCACGCTGCTCCTGTTAGCTTCGATAGCTGCTTTTGTGGTGGTAAAAATAACGAAGACTTTGGAAATTGAATACTTGTATTAATGATAAATAATTATAAGATGAAGAACTGATGTGTGTCGCGAACGCGAGTCGAGACGACAAGTGAAGTTAAGTTGGTAGGCGCGTCCCCGCACCCCGCGATGATAGATAGTGAAGCGCCGCAACAGCTCCAATGCGGGTTGGTAGAATACACATGTGACAGAATTTCAATGAAATTAGACACATGCAGGTTTACTCACGATGTTTTCCTTCACCGTCAAGCACGAGATGAATTATAAACACAAATTAAGCACATGAAAATTCAGTGGTGCTTGCCCGGGTTTGAACCCACGATCATCGGTTAAGATTCACGCGTTCTAACCACTAGCCCCACTGAAATTACTTCGCATGTAAATTAGTATAATGCGTGTGTCCTTAAAATGTTTTGGTTATTACAGTCAAAGTTGCATATCATTTTCCGACATGTGACGATCGCTTTTTGCCTTTATTTTTGAGATTATTCTAACTACTATTACTGGTGGTAGAGCTTTGTGCAAGCTCGTCTGGGTAGGTACCACCCACTCATCAGATATCCTACCGCAAAACAGCAGTACTTGGTATTGTTGTGTTCCGGTTTGAAGGGTGAGTGAGTCAGTGTATTACAGGCACAAGGGACATAACATCTTAGTTCCCAAGGTTGGTGGCGCATTGGTGATGTAAGCGATGGTTAACATTTCTTACAATGCCAATGTCTATGGCGTTGGTGATTGATTGGTGACCACTTACCATCAGGTGGTATGCTCGTCCGCCTTCCTATTCTATAAAAAAAAACTCTAGCGCTTTATCTTCAATTGTGTCATAATTATGAATTACTAATAATTCCATAGCTCTTTTATCAAAAATGAAGGATTTTCTAACAAACTATCATCCCATTTATCCTTAGGGGTTGAAGTTATAAATCTCCTTAGTACTAACTAAGCTACTGTGTAACCCGTATGCAAATTATCATGGTGCTAGTCCAAATGATTTGGGCTGTACGTTGATCTGACAGTCAGTTATATTTAGTTATATATATCTACCTACCTATGTAGGTAGATAACGGCTTAACTGGATTTCAGTTAGATCTAGTAATAGCAATATGTTTAATCAATTTAGTTTCATGCGGGCAACCAGGAAACGGGTTTGCATTTCCCAATTGTTGTTCTTGGATTATCATGTTGCCTATATGAGAATTCTAGGAAAGGTATATACATATTTGCATACCTTTGTATAATAAGAGACAAACGCCCGCCATTCTAACCAGTCAGCGGAATCTTATTATAGTGCCCGCGACTTCGTCCGCTAGAATCGTGTTATTACGATATATTAAAAATGCATTTTCGTGCTCTATATTTTCTTATCGCCCACAGTCGCTTTTTGATAAATTTAATCAATATATAGACACGGTCTACGCTGCTTTATAATGTGTATACATTACCTTGCCTTAGAAAGTGTGTATTGAAATCGCGGATATAAAATTGAAATCTTACAAAGGACTCACATTCGCTTTCATTTATTTTTTAATAAACAAATTTTCATAATAATTATTACCCAATTAAATATATTTAATGAGGTTTAAAAAAATACAATAAGTTATTATATACAAGGTATTTTCACTAAAATAGTCACATACAACTTACTTTATCCACACATGTCCTCCCGACTTATTTCTATTTTAAAGCTAATGCTGCACCAATGTGATGGAGTTGGAAGGAAACATAAGACTTTCTCACATTTGCATTCCTCACAAAGTATTCCAACACAAATAATTAAGCACTTGAAAGTTTAGTATTGCGCGCGTGGCTTGAACGCAAAATCATCGGTTACCATTCACTTGCCCAAACCACTGGGCCAGCTCGTTTCTTGAATGCTTCATTAACCCTTTTACTTTACTCTAGATAGTGTTAACTCTTAACTAGTTAATCTAGACACAAATACATTTCTCTATTTATCTATCGAAAAGGGACACTAATGACCATAGCGAGCTCATTAAACGGTAAACTTTCGAATACGCTAGTGAAACTAACCGGTGTACCATCATATTCAAACCATTATCTAATAAATTTACGCAATTCTGTTACTTATTTATATCAACATAGGAACGAGAACTTCCTAAATATATTAGGCTGTATGTGATGAAGTTGCCGGGAAGCATACAATGTACAGCGTTCGCTAATATTCGCGAATATAGCACACGATTTTGAAACTAATGTCAATGTACATTGTGATAGAAATCGCTTGAGATTCTTTAATGGGTGGCGGCTTGATGTAATGGTTACGTCTAAGTAAATATAAAGTTTGTGGACCTGGCCCAACGATGTTACATGGAGCCGATGTTCAGTAGACTGTAAGTATTGATGAGGACGAAATTGATCTTTTAAAATAGTTTATGTCTATAAAGTAACAAGTTAATGTCCCAAATCTTGCCAAAGACTTCGTTTCTCTCGAGGTGGTAGAAAGCTTATTCCACCACGCTCCTTTACTGCGGATTGGTGGATACAAATTTTATCCAACATATATATATAGGGTTCCTTACGATGTTTTCCTTCACCAAGCGCAAGATCTATTTCAAAATAAACACACAAAAAGTCTGTGGATTTAAGCGTGCAATCTTCAGTTCGATTAAATTACAATTACTGGTGCTAGGGCTTTGTGCAATCTCGTCAGGGTAATTACCACCCACTCATCAGAAATTTTATCGCAAAACTGCAGTATTTGATATTGTTCTGTTTGAAGGGTGAGTGAGCCAGTGTAATTACAGGCACATAGGAAGGCAAAAAAAAAACACTCCTGAGGAAGTGTTTTATTTTATATATACTTTGTATATTAAACTCCTGAGGGAGTATTTTTTTTTATTTTATATATACTTTGTATATTACATCACAAAGTAATATAATATTGTTCGGTGGACTCAACCGAGGAATTGTTGTTGATTTAGAGCTGTTGGAGGCTCTGCTGTTTTGTGGAGGAGAGGCTGCTTGTCCAGTGGCCTGCTGTTGCTGCTGGTGCTGTTTGCTGCTTCGCACTGCTTTTATTTGCTCACTCATTGTGACACTGCGTTCAGGGTTTGCAGTACCCTGCTTATCTATTTAAATCTATCACTTAATTTTAACCGATGCCAACTCACCTACAACTCACTTATAATATTTTATTTTATTAATGTGAACTTAATTGACCAGATAGTGTCAACGGCCTGATTTTTATGTTGTAAATTTTATTATTGAAATTGTATAATCTTTATGACGAGTTTTATTAATGTAGCGGTCTTTGTGATACGAACCCCTTACACACGTGCACACCCTGACAATATATATTTAACATTATGTAATTTAATTGTTGGCGATGAGTACTGAGTCTTTGGTCCATCTTTATCGACAGAATCTATCTTTTTTATTCAGTTCTAGCTTTACATTTTAAATAAGTGTTAAATAAAGATTCAATTTTTTTTCTTAATAAAACTTTTATTTTTTATACAAAATTCTATGTAATGGAATAAAGTTTTCAACAAAGATTGTGAATAACAAGACTACCATCATTGAATGAAGTAAGGAATTTATAGCCAGAGTCACTCGTGGTGGTATAAATATTCTAACGATACTCCATATATCTTATAATGTAATAAAGTAATACATACATGAACATTGAAAACATTACAATCCTTTTTTGGTAGTCGCTTAATAACAGAAACAAGTCGGAAAGTATCATAATATTCTGTCTGTTTCTCGAAAAGTCTATACAAACTATTACCTTGATAAATTGCAAAGGTGAATGGACTCCAGTCATATGAAGTTACCCGCCCATGGTCTATGGCTATAAAAAATTACATTAAATGTAAGACATAACATTTAAGAAAATATAAAATGAAAAAAATCAGCAGTAACATTTTGTCCCAACTTAGTACCTAAATCATGAAATGTTAGATACCGACTTAGGTGATACGCTATTTTGATGCGTATGATGTATCAATTAATAAATAATATCGCATTAATTCAATATCGCATTAAAGACTTTTTGACACTAGGATCTGTGGTGAATAAATGGATCGAAATCGGTAACTTTCTAGTTTACGGGTCGAATAAATAATTTTAACTGCCCAAAAATAGAAGACGTAAATATACAATATACCTTTGACCCGAATCGGATTCGCAAGCCACAGTTTCGATATAATTAGATTTATCTGATGTAAGTTGTTTTGAATTAGTTTTGTTTCATTTTTCCTTATTTAAATTCAAATCTGACATTAAATAATATTGTTAAGAATGTCTTCCGACGGGCCGTGGCCTAGCGGCGCGACTTGATCACATGGTGATCATCATGGGGACTGGCCCTGCCGAGCTCATCAGCCGGCCAGGCTGGCTTTAGACACTTCTGCTTAGACTCTCGGTTGTGGCGGATATCTCATAAATAATATTTCAGTTGCTCAGTTTTGATTCCTTTGTTCTATTTGTGTGTGAAAATTGTACGTGTCGATCTACGTTTATTTTATTGTTGTATAGTTATTTTAATTTATTTCTTTTAAAAAACCTATTTCTATCTTGATTTCTAATATCAGAATTGGGATCGGAACCTCATGTGTTTTGATACGCTTAGCTTCCTAAAATAGGACCTTTATCTATGCAAATTAAATTAAAGCAGTTGCAATTTATTTTAGTACCCTACGAAAGTATTATAATTTAGTGACTGCAGAAAATGTGAGGTAACGTATTATACGATGAAAAAATCTGGTGAGTACGTTCCAATTTGTTTAAAAGCGATAGTCACTGTGTCTTACTATGTGTTGTACATTATAAGTTTCTTAGTAACTTCACAAGTTAGCTTGTACCTACATTGCGATAATTTTTTTATTTATCTACCCTGCTTTGGATTAATAATTAACAATGGTCTTCTACAATAATAGCTAAGAAACTTGCCTAATAACAATCGCTTAACATGACTCTCTTTCCAGAAATCGATTAACGTCATTGGAAAAATAAACCGTTCTCCTCCACGAGGGACGCTGCCGTTACCGAGGGTAGTAATTGTGACTATGGTGGAGCATCGGGACTCTGCGGCATTGTCTTCGCCAAGGCGTTCCGTGAGCTCTGCCACGAACCACGATGCTGGTGCGACCGATCATAACATTGATGCGATACGATCTATCAATACTACAGTGAGATCCAACCAATATTTTTATATGTCTAGTTTTGATATTGGTATTTGGTGCGAGGAAGTAGAAATGGACTGAAAGCAAACTATAATAAAAATTCCAAGTTCTGTAGAAAGGCATACACGAGAGCGGATGCACAGCGCATTGTACAGATTGGTCATGACCTTGTTTCGCATCCTAGGGGCTCCCGTAGCTTCTGGCGTCTGACCAAGTCTGTGCAAAACAATTTCTGCCAACCTTCGTTGCCACCGCTCAGAAATCCGGACGGATCGCTAGCTCACAGTCCGCAAGAGCAAGCTGATCTCCTGGCTAAACTCTTTGCCGACAATTCCGTCATCGATGATTGTAGTGCACTGCCACCTACAATACCTGCATGTGGCCATACGATGCCTGACATTAAAATCAGGCAACGTGATGTGCGTGCGGAACTGCAATCACTTGATGTACGGAAAGCTAGCGGTCCCGATGGAATACCAGCCATAGTGCTGAAGAAGTGCGCAGCGGAGCTGTCTCCTGTGTTAACGCGCCTGTTCCAACTTTCTCTCTCTTCGGGAAGTGTGCCGGAGGCTTGGAGAAGAGCTAATGTGCAAGCGGTTCCCAAAAAAGGGGATCGGTCTGACCCGGCAAATTATCGGCCAATAGCTATCACCTCAGTACTTTGTAAGGTGATGGAACGGATTTTAAACAACCAACTGATCCATTACCTAGAAGATCACTCTTTAATTAATGATCGTCAATACGGGTTTCGACCAAAACGGTCCACAGGTGATCTTCTAGCATACGTAACGCACCTCTGGGATGAAGCTATCGACAAGCATGGAGAATCGTTGGTTGTCAGCCTCGATATCTCCAAGGCTTTCGACAGGGTCTGGCACAGAAGTCTTCTCTCCAAGCTGCCGGCATACGGTCTGCCTGCTCAGCTATGCACCTGGATTGCCAGCTTCCTACACAAGCGTAGCCTTCGTGTTTTAGTTGATGGTTGCGGTTCACAATTCTATGTAGTGAATGCTGGGGTCCCCCAGGGATCTGTGCTATCTCCCACACTCTTTCTTTTGCATATCAATGATATGCTCTCTCTTGGGAACATACATTGCTATGCAGACGATAGTACGGTGCATGGTGGATACCACGGACGCGCAGTGGCTGGGCGAGCGGAAATTGAGGAGAGGCGGAAGAATCTTGTCATTGAACTCGATAGGACGTTAGAGCTCATCGCCAAATGGGGCTCTGATAACCTTGTTGAGTTTAATGCCAAGAAAACACAGGTATGCGCTCTCACGGCGAAAAAGTCAACATTTTCCCCTCTTCCCTCCCTCTGTGGTACTCCGCTGGTGATGCAAAGCAAAATCGCCATGCTGGGGATTGACGTTCGCTGCGACCTTAGTCCAAGGGATTACATCGAGGCTGTTATAAAAACAGCTTCACGGAAACTCGGAGTTCTGAACAAGGTGCGCGCCGCACCAACTGTGCCTGCTGTACAAAACACAGGTACGGTCTTGCGTGGAATATTGCTCGCACCTTTGGGATGGCTCCACTAAGTACCTACTTGAGGCCTTGGACCGGTTGCAGCGACGTGCCGTACGCATTATTGGCGACGTAAAGGTCACAAACACCCTTGAATTTTTACAATTGCGTCGTGAGATAGCAGCACTGAGCGCTTTCTATCGACTGTTTCACGGCGAGTGCTCTGAGGAATTAATCTCTCTAATTCCTGCTTCCCCCTTCCTTCTTAAGTCCACGCGAGCTGGTTCTCGATGTCACCGCCTAACTGTGACATCAATTCCATCGCGAACAAAGAAATTTGGCAACTCCTTTCTTTGTCGCACTTCCAAAAAATGGAATTCCTTACCAGCTCACGTCTTCCCCTCCTCTTACAACCCGGGTTCCTTCAAACGAGGCGTGAAGAGGTATCTTGCGGGCCGGCAAGGCGAAGGCGGCTAGTGCAGAACGTTTTTCCCGTCTGTACTGGCCGTCGTCGCGTTTGGACTCTACTACCACTTACCAACAGGTGGAGTAGAGTAATTTGCCCTCCCGGCGAATATAAAAAAAAAAAATGAGTGTTGGTCTCGCATTGGTAATTGTGTTCTAAAGCGTGTACTGCGCTTTTTAATTGAGAGTATAAGGAAAAGACTGTACTGGCCCTACTAGTCGGTATTTATCGTTAACGGTATGTCAAGTCGCTGTTAATGGATAATTTTTATTAGCCACTGCTAACGAATGCGTTGATATTGTGTCCCAAGTCATTCAAGACTGATAGATTTGTGGGTTTCTCTATTAATTTAAAGAAGTGTCTTTTTAGCAATCAGTATAATAGAACTCTTAGGTTGCACTATCAGTCATGGTCAGGTACAACCGAGCGAACAGAAAGTAAGGGGCCTAGTTGAATTTTTAGGCATAGCAAGTTATTCTGGCGTTATTTACGTTATGAAATGCATCATGCCGTATCGATCACTTCAAAGCTGTGCGAGAGGTGCAAAGGCAACGGGCATTAGAGCATCTAGTAAGGAATCTGCACAGACGGAATACACTGTTAATGTAAACCGGCAGCGTCCTACAACATTTGATATTCATTCATTTGTGTATGTTATTTAACATACACAGTCTACTGGCAAGCTCGATTTAGGAATGTATGGACCCTATCGTGTGGTCAAGGCGCTACCCAATAGTCGCTACGAGCTGCAACTGCTGGCTGGCTCGTATGGCAAAGCGACACAGGCTATGGCACGTGGTGCTGCGGGCTGACCGACAGTCAGCGCGGTGTTCAGCCTGCCGAACCTGAAACTTCGTGTTCAGTATGCCAGTCTATGCACCATTGGTACTGCGGGCATACAATCTAGTCAGCAGGCTCCCCAGCCTGCCGGACACGGCGCTTGCGTGGCGTGGTATCCGTATACAAGAAACTAATTGAACTAACAATATTTTTGTGTTTTTATATAAAATAGCAAACTGTTATGTTAGGTTAAGTTAGTACGCCCTGAGGAGGACTGCAGTCAGGATGGCTTCGCACTGCCGTCCGGACTAGCGAGGAGTGCGGGGGGGCGAGATTACCTTCGCTCCCTTAGAAGAGCTCCACCAAGTCACGAGCGGAGCAAATTACGCGGGAGAGGCCGCGGATGCGTTATATCAACACGATCCCGCAGCCTCTCCGACCCGTGCCGAGGACGGCCATCGCAGTGGTTTTAGTGGGTAAAAATCCCATATAAACCAGCCCCCATGGGAGCTAGGTACCTTTCTAAAGGTTTCCACTGCGTGAAAAAAAAGGTTAGGTTAGTACATTCTTCTATTAAATGCTATTCGTCACATTCAACTTCAGTGTAAGCTTCCGATCGACGTTTCAACGCCAGTCAACGTCACTGGTCAATACATATCAGCAGCAAACGACGTCTCGATCACATCAATAGTCAAATCTCGCGTGTAGGATTTTTTTTTCATTTTGTAATGAAGCTAGATATGATTTTTACGCTGATAAGTTTGAAATAACTAGAAGCGCGATCCAAAGCCTACGACGTCCATGCGCCGACCACAACTTACTGTACATTTCTATAGTAAGCATCGTGACCAGGAGAACGTTGTGACAGTGTAAGCGGCCAGTGGCGTTTATAAACCACAGATTTATAATAATTAAATATATAGATATATATTAAAGAATAAATAAAAACAGAATCACAATTTAAATATATAAAAAAGCACTTTGCAATAAAAAAATCTCATAACAGGAGAGGAAAAAGTCTCCTGACTTTGATAAAACATAACAAAAGTTAATAAAAAAAAACTTAAGCGTTAACTTTTAAGACAAAACATTTTAAACAAATCGCTCCAGATAAAGAGTGTTTATGTGAGTTTTAAAGTGTCATATTTTTATTTTATCTAAGTGGAAAGAATTGTAAAATTATTTCGTCAAGAAATAATGATCTCTAAACCAACATGTTAAAGTCTAAATTCAAATGACACACATCATTAGCTTCTCAAACCCATTTCGTACAAGATACCACAGCATTTTACGTCACTATGCAACAAGTATACGCGCTTATACTTGAATTTTATCAGCATATTTCCAAGCATGTGTACAGCTGGATTTTATATTTTATTTCGTAATGGAACAAAATATATACAGACCGATATTACAAATGCTGAATTGAGTCTCTCCAGCTTTCCCTTGTAAAACGAATTTCATATGAACGCTCATGTTGAGAAAGTTTAAACTATTTTCTAAACATTATTCTTTATTGTATTATAACCTTTTTAATAGCGTAAATGTAAAAATGTTTAGTTGCTTGGTTTTATATATTCATTATTGAAGATTCAAAGCTCAAGTGTGATTAAACAACTGCGCAGTACATATTATAGTGGCGTCACGGTAGGATGTGCAAGATCAGTGCCGACGAGTCTCACATACCCCTCGCCTCATGTCGAGGAAACGCGTAAATGCGTTTTACCAGCAATAAAAAAGGACACATTATAGTGCACAAGTGTGATAATATATATATATAAATTCACCCTTACTTATAAACGTCACTTAGCGGCTTATTAGTTAAGTACTGATTTCTCCTATTCTGTCATTACTGATTTGGTATTCGAAAGAAGACAGCGTTGTTTACATAATCACCGCTATACAACGTTTTAAAAGTATCGCCAATGAATATTAGTGTATTTACGACCGAAAAGTTACAACATATAAACTTTTGTTATAATTATATATTGAGTTTAAGAAAACAAAATCTTTTTTTTCTAAAAATGGAAACGCTTTTTATAGTGCGGAGCCTAAATGCTGACGTACCAAAAGTCAATTAACTTTAATTATAAGAATAAAATTGACGCTTTTATCATGTTTTTATTGAAAATACTCAATAAGTAATTAATTCGATAAATGATAACTGGCGATTAAAATATAAAAGACAATTTTTAAGCAATAATCTATACGCTGTTCGAAGTGGAGGCGGATACGTAAAAAGTACAAAAAGAAAAAGGTTGAGACGGCGGATTTTTAGGAAAGTTTTAGAAGAGAACATTTTATAAACTTTTTTATTTCTACCTTTAAAAATATAATATTAAATCTAGACACGTAGACAAACTTTTTTGACGAACCGATGTAATACGTGACACACATTTACAATGCATCAAATATTTTTAGGGTTCCTTAAGAAATTAACCTGTAAAGGATACACAGAAATAACCCGAAGGATGTTTCGAAAAAACGCTTTCCCCACGTGAATTGGGGAGGTATGTGGGATTTACTGTGTTGACTACGCCAGAAATCCCACTAAAACCCTGATATTGGGTTGTTGTCGTGGGATCTCTTGTGCATGCTAGCGTCACGCCAAGCATCCTTTTCCTGCCGAGTATCTGTCAGCCCTGGTGCCCATCATTGGCGGTGAGCTCTCGTTACCAAGTGTCATAACTGCTATAACAATGCTTAAGAGAAATAGGTTTAAGTAAAAAATACAGGCACAAGGGACATAACATCTTAGTTTCCAAGATAGATGGTGCATTGGCGATGTAGGGGATGAATAACATTTCTTACAATACCAATGTCTGAGGGCATTGCTTGTGGCTCATATGCTCGTCCACCTACCTATAATATAAAAAAAAATGCTCAACATATATTGAACTTATAATATATAATTAAACTACATAGGTGAGTCAGTTAGTGTTAAAATACATAGCCGAGATGGCCCAGAGATAAGAACGCGTAAATCTTAACTGATGATCGTGCATTCAAACTCGGGCAAGCTGAATTTTCATTTACTTAATTTGTGATTATAATTCATCTCGTGCCTTACGGTGAAGGAAAACATCATGTGATGAGGAAACCTGCATGTGCTTAATTTCACTGAAATTCTGCCACATGTGTCTTCCACCAACCCGCATTGGAGCAACGTGGTGGAATAAGCTCCAAAACCTTCTCCTCAAAAAGGGAGAGGAGGCCTCTAGCCCAGCAGTGAGACCTTCATAGGATGTTACGATAGTGTTAAAGATTTTGAAGACCTCATGAATCGCAACAGTGTGAATTGTACACAGTACATCATTTATAGAAACCGATTCTAATTTTGATGTGCATTATTTGTGTTTTTAATTCATTTCGTGCTTGCCGTTGCATAAAAAGTGAGGAACAGAGCTTTATTAGGGCCACCTGATAGTAAGTGGTCATCGTCGCTAATAGATATTGCCATTGTAAGAAATGTGGTCAACATCGGTTACATCGCCAATGCGCCACCAACCTTGGGAACTAAGATTATGTCATTTGTGCCTGTAATTACACAGGCACACTCACCCTTCAAATCAGAACACAACAACATCAAGTACTGGTGTTTTGCTCACCTTTAATTATAAGGTAAATTTATATTGATGGAAGATGTTATGGTTTAAGGTAGCAAGTTAACCGGAATTGAGCTCGAATATCACTTAGTTGTTCTCCTGTAATTTGGTAACAGACATATACAAAAATATTTTCGTTTTCTCAAATGAGAATTCTATTAAAAGCAAAAACTATTTAGTGAAATGAACTCTTCATGACTGAGTTTCGAGGAGTCGTCAACTGTATACGGTTGGATATTATAGTTCACAAGTATGTGTGCAGATACACTCTTTATTTTCTTACTATTATCTGATGGGAACCTTGACTTAGAGAGTACTTTACCATGGTCTGTTTCTTTGAAAACGGATTTAGAGTTTCGTATAGATATAGTCGTGAAAATGCTTGCAACATTATTAAATTTTAAAAATATTTCAGTGACGGTTGTATGTTAGTATATTATTGTGACGAGAATGCCCAGTGGTTAGAACGCTGATAGCCGATAATCGCACGCTTAAATCCATAATTCAATTTTCATGTATTTAATTTTAGTAGAACATCCTCAGGCTCTTACTATATTTCATTATATACTATACATATTTTAATTGGTAATGCATGATGGTGAATCCGACTTTTTTGAAGACACAAAATCAGAAAGATTTATCAAGAAGCTGTAATCTTAAATTGTGCACGGTGAGAGGGAATGACTTCTATAAAATAGTAAAATTTAATATACGAAGATTTCAGAGTAGACGAAACAGAAGCCACTGTAATTGAACCCGTAAGTCTGAAATATGATAAAATTTCGCGCAAACCTAATTTAAATTGCATTAAACGAATGCATAAATTTAGAAGCCGTTCGAGTTTGTCAAGTAGCTCTTCATTTGCATCTTGAAAGCAAACGTCAGCATAATCGATCGATGCAAAAAGGCCGATAGAATTTTAGTATGTAGTGGAAGGTAACTCTAAAATCGTTTCAAATGAATAGAAGGTATGTTGCAAGCGTTTTCTATTGTAATTATCAAAAGTTGATTACGTAATATTAGCTTAAAAAATCTTAAATGTTAATCGTATAAATGTATGTTTAAGTTACTTTACTCCAGTATAAATAACTTAAGGTAGACACGAAGTTCAATAGACCCTCTGGTTGCTATAGATAATTACTCTAACTTGAGATTAATATTTGCATTACTTAGAAAACTAAACTAACCCTGTCTACCTGTTACGCCTTCACGGTTAAGCTACTAAACCAATTATGATGAAATTTGGTATGTGGTATGCTTGAACTCTGAGGAAGGACATAGTCATTTCATACCTGACCTGAGTCTCCTAATATGCAAGCAAAGCTGCCAGCGAAACTAGTGAGCTATATATAATTATGGTTTTACCAGCGGCAAATTGTATCATACGAGCATATTTCATACAGTTAACTATTTTGCCATCATTCCTCCTTCTTTGGAACCAGTAGACTATATAGTAATAGCCTGTTAATGTCCCACTGCTGGGCTAAGGCCTTCCCTCCCTTTTGAGGAGAAGGTTTGGAACTTATTCCACCACGCTGCTCCAATGCGGGTTGGTAGAATACACATGTGGCATAATTTCAATGAAATTAGACACATGCAGGTTTCCTCACGATGTTTTCCTTCACCGTCAAGCACGAGATGAATTATAAACACAAATTAAGCACATGAAAATTCAGTGGTGCTTGCCCGGGTTTGAACCCACGATCATCGGTTAAGATGCACGCGTTCTAACCACTAGGCCATCTCGGCAATAGACTATAGTAATTAAAAATATAATACAAATTAAGTGCATCAAATAAAAGTCGAGCTTTTATAAGGTGTCTTTATAAGACATCCAATTTTATTACCAAAGACTACAGTAAACGTTCAAAATTGTACTAGTTGAATAAAAAAAATTTAATATTTTAAAGTTTCAAATATATACTTAATACACCAGAAAGTAACTTAACTTCTTCAAAACTATAGTACTTAAAATTCGATGAAAAAAAGATATAAAATAAAACTGTTTGTCCAGCAAAAGAATTTTGCGATACACTACATAGCTTGATTAAATTAAATCATTTAAGTCATAGATTAAATTTATTTTTTAATTTTAGGTAGATGATAAATTTTTAATTACTTTGTATATTTGCGGCAAATTTAACTTTTATTTTATTTATTAAGATTCTCCGTGAAAATAAATTTTAATATAACTTATAATTACACCAAATTAAAAAACAAAAAACTTATAACTTGAGACCAGATACATTATATATTATTAAGCAATATATTATATGCAATGACAAAGGAGATATTTCCTATATTATAAAGTTAGTTTCATAATATATTTTAAGATATTATAAAAAAATAAGAAGTTACAGGAATCAACAATACCTACCTACCCAAGTATATTTTTAACTTAATTGGAATACCGATGCTCGGAATCGTTGCAAACTTAAGTTTAAGTAACATATAAGTAAAATAAGCGCAGTAACCGTTTTCCGGTGGACTACTGCCTATAAAAAAAGCAGATGCTCAGTAGCAAGGGGAAAAAAATGCCTCAGTAAATCCAAAATTCACTGTCGGAGATGTATTTAAGAGGTTTTTCTTTTAGTCGCGTTGCGAAACTCACACTTTGTTCTAAAGTTATGGCTCTCGGTAACGATGGCTGTTAAAGTTTTTATGTCTACTGTTGTATATTGATACTTATATATAATATACAAACTCACACACATATTTCGAAGTTCATTATACATTTTAATAACATATTGTGTAGTTTAAACTTGCGCGATGAGTTTACTATATTAGTAATATTATGTATTTACCACTGGTGGTGGAGCTTTGTGCAAGCTCGTCTGGGTAGGTACCACCCACTCATCAGATATTCTACCACAAAACAACAGTATTTGGTATTGTTGTGTTCTAGTTTGAAGGGTGAGTGAGCTATTGTAATTACAGGCACAAGGGACTTAACATCTTAGTTCCCAAGATTGGTGGCTCACTGGCGATGTAAGCGATGGTTAATATTTCTTACAATACCCATGTCTATGGGCATTGGTGACCACTTACCATCAGGTGGCCCATACACACAAATGAGATACAAATATTATAATATAAGTAGCTTTGTAATTTCATCCGCTTAAAATTTAAAATATTGATATGATAAGCATAATATTTTTGTTCTTGTTCTTAATATATAAAATATTAAGCAAAAATGTATGGCTTGGGTCACAAACACCCTCGAGCCTTTACAATTGCGTCGAGTGAGCGGTGAGCGCTTTCTATCGACTGTATCACGGTGAGTGCTCTGAGGAATTATTCTCTCTAATTCCTGTTTTCTCCTTCCTTCACAAGTCTACGCATGCTGGCTCTCGATGTCATCGCTTAACTGTAACATCAATTCCATCGCGCACAAACAAATTTGGCAACTCCTTTCTTTGTCACACTTCCAAAAAATGAAATTCTTTACCAGCTCACGTGTTCCCCTCCTCTTACAACCCGGGTTTCTTTAAAACGAGGCGTGAAGAGACATCTTGCGGGCCGGCAAGGCGGGGGCGGCTAGTGCAGAACATTCTTCCCAACTACTACCACTTACCATATCAGGTGGAGTAGTCATTTGCCTTTCCGGCAAATATAAAAAAAATGCTTTAAACACGTATGTATATACATATATAAATATATATACACACGTATATTACGATCACGATACGACATATATTACGATTTATCCGTTTCAAACTTGAAACTTTATACACATATAACTGTCATATAAAAAAAAATAAAGATCAATTGCAATGTATGCTAGCCAATCGGGAATATAAATATTATAAAGTTATGTCATGTGACATAGTAAAAGATTGTAATTCAATTGAATTATTTATAAAAAAAATAAGTACAGTGCATAATCAGCTCAATATATAAAAGTTTCGTAGACATGTCGTAGCTCTTCAACATATTCATTGCTGGTGACGTAGCAAGCGTTGCGCTACCGCTGCTTTACGTAACCAAAATTTTAAATTTTCACAATAAGAGGTGGTTGTTAATGTTTGCTTTAATTTTATTTATGTTAATAAAGTAACTTTGTCGTTGTTTACGCAAATATACAACAATCAGAAATATTTTGCTAGTTGTAATTTTAGGCAGTTCACTAAAATGAGTGAAAATGTTCCTAAAAAAGGCTATGATATTTTAGTGAACACAATTCTTCAATCTATGTGGCTATTACACACAAATGTTTCTTAAATATTAGAGTTAATAAATAAAGTAAATTTATATTCTATTCTTGTCGAACAAAATTCTTTTGTTCAAATTAAATGAATTTGTAAGAAACAACTCGACAAGAAACATCTTATACTTCTTAAAGTAACAGCCTGTAAATGTCCTTAGCCCAGACAGCCCAGCAGTGACTCAGACTTCGTCTCCTTTTTTAAAGACAATGTTAGAAGTCAAATCCATTACGCTGCTCCAAAACGGATTGATGAATATAAATTTAAAAGATTTTCATCCGGAACATGCAGTCTCCTCATGATGTTTTCCATGAATTGAAAATTAAGCACATTTAAATTTATTGGCACTTGCCCAAGTTTTTACCAATGGTTAAGGTTGACGTGTTATGGCCACTACCTCATCTCGCCTTTTAATATATAGATTTTAATATAAGAATATTCTCCTTGTCAAATTTCGTCCCCACAGAACATATAATACATCATTGAATAGGCAAACACACAAGCACTATTTATCCCCACACTCTCGTAGTCCAATGGGCCGGAAATCCGACACGGCCGGAAGGAGATCCGCTGCAAGACGGACGGCTATATATACGTCCTTTCGAGAGTGTGTAAAACCGCCTTCCTTACTTTGGGTCGGTTCTTATCAAATGCGCTTTTAAATCGCATATGTACAGCTATTAAAATTGTGTGTAACATAATATTTTTTCAAATATATTTACGAGTAACAAGTCGTCCAATAGATTTTGCGGCCGCAGCTAATCAAGAGGGATTAGCCAACTGCGCAGGAAATATTATCGTACACAAGTATGCGCAAATACACTATTCCCTCACTGATTTGGATCTGATTGGACGACAATCACGATATGAGTCGTGTCGATTATGAGTCGACAGTTCAGGCAGCAGGAACAACGACTTATGTGATTTTCGAAACACTAGAGTGTACACACTTTCATTTTCGAAATTGCCCCGACCTGGGCTATTACGTCGTTGCTGTTGATATAAGGACGCAGATTCCGAGATCCTGGGTTCTCGCTCAAAGAATTAGGACTGCGATTCAATATGGAAATACTACTAGCATTATTGCCGCCGTTACAAATGGCTACGACTTATTTAAGACCTCAATGTAAATAATTCTTGAATTTTATATAGCCATGTATATTAGTAACATTTTACACAAGCATTTCTAATAATTATTATGATTATATAAAATGTTTACAAAAAGTAATAGTACTGGATATTATATTCCATATACAAATATATGTCGCGTTATAAAACCATGTCTTATACGACGACACAAAATCTTTTTCACTCAAATGTTTATTAAAGAGCTTTGAAGTAAAACGTTTGCTCTTAGTTAAAAATTCACGGGATGCTGGCGAGCTGGAGGCGTCTAATAAAAGTGATGTATGAGGAGATTCTAAGATGAGACTGAATAAGTATTTTCATGTATATTTTTTGAAAATTGTGGAAGTTGTTAGCAAGAAAAGCTTAAACGCTTAAACTGACGAATGACAAACGGATGATGACGAACAAAACCAGCAAGTATGCCTATTTATTTTAAATAAAAAATAAACTATAAATCTTTAATAATACACCATTACCAGTTTTAAATGTATTTTTGTGATTTAAATTTATTTTTAAGGCATTAAAATTCTTTAAATATAATAAATATTAAAGGTATTATTTATATGTTTTGGATATAAAATACATTCAGCCGCTTCGGCGATGATGATTCTGATGGATCAAAAAATTTACTATTTCACGCTTTTGTTGAGTTGTGAATATGTAATATTTCATCTGGTTTCGTACTTGAATAAGTTATCATTCTATATTTAAAATTTCAAAAGTGGAACAAATCGCTGCTGGTGTAAATCACGAGGATATAACCATCAACTAATGAATCATGTATTCTATCTATTTGCTTTATAAATATATATAAAAGTCGAATATCAATGATACACTTATAAAACTATTCATTCGTTCTTTTTAAAGCCTACTTCAATTAAATATATTTTAATTATAAATTATACAGCCATACAGCGTTATACGAATAAATATCATGAACAAATGATCTAGTATTATTTTAAAACGTTTAAAATAAATAAAATAGAATTTTATGTCGGTGATTTTAAAATAATTGCTTTTTAAAGTTGATATGTGCAAGTTAATAAAACTCACTATTTTTTTTTTCTTGTCTGTTCGGCCGATTAAATCTTTAAAACGGCTACAAATTTCAGATGTTTCTTTTTATTGTGTTAGGTAGGTGGCAAGTGGCCACCTGATGTTAAATGGTCACCTAATAGAAATTAGCTTTGTAAGAAAGATTAACCATCTCTTACATGGGCAATGCGCCAACCTTGTGAATTAAGATGTTATGTCCCTTGTGCTTGTAGTAACACTGGCTCACTCACCTTTCGACCCGCAATACGACAACACTAAGCAATGCTGCTCGGTGCTAGAATATGTAATGAGTGAGTGAACCTACCCAAACGGGTATTTTCCCATAATTTTAATATAACGCGGGTATAACCGCAGTTCGAAACTGTTTACCAACGCGTTGGAAGACGTTTTCAAGACGCTGGATTGGAATGGTTATGGAGTCAATGTAAACGGCGAATACATCTCACACCTGAGATTTGCCGATGATATCGTCATCATAGCAGAGTCGCTGGAACAACTTACCGAAATGCTACGTAGCCTAAGCGAGTCTTCCCGGCGTGTCGGTCTCGGTATGAACTTGGACAAGACCATGGTCATGTTCAATAAGCATGTCGTGCCGGGACCGATATACGTCGAAGAGAAACCTCTCGAGGTTGTTAGGGAATATACCTACCTAGGAGAGGTTATACAAGTCGGTACGAATAACTTCGAGAAGGAAGTAGATCGAAGAATTCGCTTGGGATGGGCAGCATTTGGCAATCTTCGTCAAGTCCTCACGTCGTCTATACCGCAATGTTTGAAGACGAAAGTCTTACCTGCCATGACATACGGTGCCGGAACGTAGACACTAACTGCGGGACTAGTCCACAAATTCAAAGTCGCTGAGCGTGCTATGGAGCGAGCTATGCTCGGAGTATCTTTGAAGGCTAAGATCAGAAATGAGATTATCCGGAAAAGAACCGGAGTCACCGACGTAGCTTGCAAAATTAGCTGGCTGAAGTGGCAGTGGGCTGGTCACGTATGTCGTAGGACCGATGGCCGTTGGAGCAGACGAGTCCTAGAGTGGAGACCGCGGATCGGCAAACGCAGCGTAGGGCGCCCTCCAGCCAGGTGGACCGATGACCTTTAGAAGATGGCGGGGACCGATTGGCACCTTGGGAGACGCCTATGTCCAGCAGTGGATTACGAAAGGCTGTTGATTGATTGATTTGATTTGAAAACCGCATTTAATTGCATACATTGTAAATAATATTTTTATTTGATATTATTTTTCCTTTAATATTTTTTATGATGAATATTTGAAAAGCGCTGTAGAAAAAGTAATCAATCCAACTTTTAAGTTCAATTGAAAACGAACTTTTAAGTTCGTTTTCAATTGAATTTCATTTTATTTAAACGTATTATTCATTTATAAAATCCATTTTATACACTGATAACGAAATGCCATCAATTTGAATCGTGTATTAAACAATGAAAGATTTTCTGTACGTATTTTTTTGAATCACTTTTAAACTTATAGTCTGTATAAATATGACAATATGAGTTTTATTAATAATAGAATCATATTTTTAATGGAATTATATTATTTAATAAGCTATAAACACAAGTACAACCAAAGTCACTATTTTATTTAACACTTTATTATACGTTACAGAAAAAAATGTAAATGTAAGTTTTTTTTTTACATTTAATAGGACAGCCTTTGACCGTTGATTTGTCTGATGTTAAGCATAGACACGGTCTAGCACACTTGTAGAAGAAACCTGCTTACTCTGGATTTGAAGACATATATATAATATGACATTTGGCTAATCTCCCGTTGGCTGCCGTGGCCGAAATCACCCTTTTATTGTTATTATTATTGGTAGAGAATGTTTTTAACATTTTTTATGTTATCCAATAAACAATAAGTAAACATTATTAAAAATCGGTTAATACTATTTTAAATATAAAAGAAAATAAGTAAATTGAAAACGTCAAATTATACACCCATTGCAATGCTCCATGTGAGAAAGATGTCAGCAGCAGGTTTATTTTCGGAACTAATATTCCAATACAGATTTAAATTTTGCATTTCTGTTCATATTTAGAAGGAAAAATGCGTGATATTAATTCAGCCAGAAAAGTACTGCTGGCCTCTTCTCCTTCTAACATTTTAAAAATTTATACCATTTCTACCGTAATGTAAACTCTTAGGTAAAATCCGAATTTTTAATCAGAAATATCTGATAGAAAATAAAAACGACAAAGGTAACCTTTGCACATTGTTCAATCGAAAATAATGGAATACGGCATTTTGACTTTTATTACTTCGAAAATAGGGTGTATAATTGATTAAAGCGGTATTTAGCGTTCAACCAAAACTATGTACATGTATTTCAGCATGTGTAATGTACAGTCAACATCAACATTATTCTGTAATATTTTTTAGAAGATAATATTTTCATAATATAGTTAAGTCTTTTATCGCTTTTGCGATTGGCTCTCATTGTCAAATCTTAATTATTTTAACTTACAAAAAATTTCAAATTATAATACAGATAATCGTAGTTGTATACCAGTCAAAATAAAAAATTAAATAGAGAGAAGAAAGATGTACAAGAAACGGCCTTATCGCTAAGACATCTGTTTCAGATAACCTTTAGGTAGAAAAAAGAAAATAATAATATGATAGAATGGTAAGGTGTAGTTGTCATAAGAAATTGGTGGTAGGGTATTGTGCAAGCTCGCCTGGTTACTCACTCATCACATATTAAACCACCAAACAGCAATACTTAGTATTATTCTGTTCCGATTTAAAGGTGAATGACCTTGTGTAGCTACCAGAGACATAAATTCTTATTATTTAAAACTATGTAAAGGACTTCATCTCAACATAAACTATTACGTAGATGATAAAAGCGTCGAGCTAAATAATGTGCAGTATAAATAATTATTAAATTAATAATCTTTTTTTTTTTTTTTATAGAATAGGAAGGTGGACGAGCATATGGGCCACCTGATGATAAGTGGTCACCAAACGCCCTTAGACATTGGCATTGCAAGAAATGTCAACCATCGCTTATAGCCAATGCGCCACCAACCTTGGGAACTAAGACTTTATGTCCCCTGTGCCTGTAATTACACTGGCTCACTCACCCTTCAAACCGGAACACAACAATATCAAGTATTGCTGTTTTGCGGTAGAATATCTGATGAGTGGGTGGCACCTACCCAGACGGGCTTGCACAAAGCCCTACCACCAGTATATCTACGTAGCATTGGCAATGTACGGATTGGTTAATATTTATTACATCGCCAATGGAGCAATTTCCAGTATGCCTACATATTACTGGTTATAGGTTAGGTATAAGGTATACATTTGTCTGTAATCACTGACTTTTTCATACTTCAAACCAGAACAATTGAGTACAAAATATTTGTGTTTGATAGAATACACGAGTGGCATAATGTAAATAATTACGTCAAAAATTGTCTTAGTATATATTCTTACTAGTCTATTAATTTTAGATTTCTTACATATGGGCCATCTCGGCTTCGAAAAAAAATTGCTTGAATTTACTTAAAATATAACATAGAATTTTAAAAAATAATAGCGATTGGTTTACGGCCGAAGTCAACACACGTTAAATAAATTAAACGTTTTATACATGTTTTAAAGTTTTATACAAGATGAGATGGCCTAGTGGTTAGAACATATAAAACTTAACCGACGATCGTGGGTTCAAATCCGGGGAAGCACTACTGAATTTTCATGCGCTTAATTTGTAATTATTCCACCAACCCGCATTGGAGCAGCGTGGTGGAATAAGCTCCAAACCTTCTCCTCAAAAGGGAGAGGAGGCCTTAGCCCAGCAGTGGGACATTAACAGGCTGTTACTGTTACTGTTGTTAATTTGTAATTATAATTCATCTCGTGCTTGACGGTGAAGGAAAACGTCGTGAGGAAACCTGCATGTGTCTAATATCATTGAAATTCTGCCACACGTGAAGAAGGAGAGGACTCCTTAGCCCAGCAGTGGGACATTCACAGGCTGTTACTGTACTGTACTTTATTTACATAGAAACAAATATTAGACATAATTATAATCTAGTAACACGCTAATTACACAGCATCATCACACAAACATCGAATAATTAATACATATAAAGACATATAAAGTCTGTTTAAACATATGTATATCAGTGTGCGTGTGAATGCGAGAAGACACTAAGTAAATAACTAGTTTTTAACAATAACAGTAAAATGTAAATGCTGTTTCACGCTCCGTTGCGATAGTGCCGAGAACTGTGCAAATTGAACATTACGGGAGTATTGTACTGGGATTCCATTATTTATTGTATTTGGTTCATTTTCACTGAAAACTATGAGCTAATTGTTGATTATTGCAGTATTTTCAATTGTGTTGGATATCACTTCGTATCTTAATCGTGAAATGTTGAAAGTTGACTTATGCGATACGCTATTTTGATCCGTATATCCTTTATGTATTATAATTATTAGTGTCAATGTCGCTTATCACTAGTACTTGACATTCAAGAAAATAAAGTTTGGAGTCAATTTCAGTTGAGTTTAGTTAATCTGGCTTCTAGCAATTACAAGAATTAGGCTTGTTTTGAAGAAAATTCCTGATAATTTACGCTGATGATAGAAAAAATGTATTTTTTAGTTTCAATTATATTTTACTTTAATTAATAATAATGCGATAGTGTGTGAGTTTTGAAGTTTTTTAACCAGTCAAGTTCTAATCGCTGAATATGTCATGACATAAGACAAAGTATGGATTACAAAAAAAAAAAAAACTAAACGAATTGGGCGTGTAACACCTAGCTAGAGTAAATATCACAGTTATTGACAGACTTTTTAAAAATCTATAGGTATTAGATTATTTAACTTGATCGCCAATTTTATTAAATTTTCTGAAGTTCAAAGTTCAAAGCAAATACAATATCTGAAAAGAAATGAAAATCGTATTAAAGGGTCTTATATAAAGTTTAAAAAGCCGAGATGGCCCAGTGGTTAGAACGCGTGAATCTTATCCGATGATCGTGGGTTCAAACCCGGGCAAGCACCACTGTATTTTCATGTGCTTTATTTGTGATTATAATTCATCTCGTGCTTAACGGTGAAGGAAAACATCGTATAAATATGAGGAAACCTGCATGTGTCTATTTTCATTGAAATTCTGCCACATGTGTATTCTACCAACCCGCAATGGAGCAGCGTGGTGGAATAAGCTCCACAACCTTCTCCTCAAAAGGGAGAGGAGGCCTTAGCCCAGCAGTGGGACATTAACAGGCCGTTACTGTTACTGTGTATATAAAGTTACGAACTTAGAAATGTATGCCTGCATCTGTATGTTGATTGATTTATAATTTAAAAAAAATCATGTGTTTGCTATAGTATATTTCTTATTAATCAAGCTAAGAAGTAACTAAAATAAAATATCTCAAAGTTTAAGTAAGTACCAATTATTTATGTATTGCAATTTATAGTGTAAAATAAAACAAATCAAAATATACTTAGTATCTTTATTTTACAAGAGTAAATCGAATTGTAAGGTATAACTGAAAATCAGATGTCGGAAGAACTGACAATAATTCAAATAAATTTATATATACTGCGTGAAAATCAACGAATACCCGAATGTATTACTGCGGTTTCAACAACGATCGCAATTATGCTGGATACTTTTCGGAATAAGTGGTTATATAATTTGACTGCCTCATTGATATTGGCTAGATATAAAGTCTCAGAATCCGAGGCACTGGGTTTTAATATTATAAATAAGTTATTGTGTTTTTGTGTCGGAAAATTCTCTGTCCCGGTCTGGAGTATGGAAATTGGAAGTGTGTACACTCCCGTGCTTTGAAAAAAACGTAAAGCCGTTGGTCATGCGGTTGAACTTTTTTAGTCGTATCGGATTTGTAATTCCATCCGATTATGAAAGTGAGGAAAAAGAAATTGCACCTGTGGTTGCGAACATATTTATGCACTGCGCACACCTGTGCAGTTGGCTAGTAACGGGTGATCTGCACAGGATATATTATTTTGATATATCCTGTGCAGAAGTTGGTGTGTAAGCCTAAGTGTACTCTCTTACCTCAGTCGTTTTGCTATGTAATAATCTAATGAATGCAGTATTTATTTTCTGTTTTATTATTACATTAATATTCCAATTTATAATAAACAATACATATACGTAATATCTATTGTACAACACATAGTTTACATATTGCATTCCTCTGCCTAAATTCCCAAAGGCTGGAAGAGTTCTGCTATAGCGAAAATATTTGTTGTTCATCCGATTTTGTTCATAAAAACAATGTGTTATATATGATACTTATATAATATGTTTTGTTTTTTTTTTATTTGAGCCCAATAAAGAAAAAATAACATAAGCGTGACATTAATAGTATTAAGGCGTCCAAGTGTGAAAGGGACCAAAGCAAAATCGATAGTTGCAGGCTTGTAACCATCTGCCTCCCTTTATAACAATACACGAAAATACAAGCAACGTTATATCTCAACAATGAACATAGGATTTGAATGCCTTTCCAAAATTATAAATGTATAGAAGACTTCTGTGGTGACAGCTTACTTGTGATATTTGAGATGAAACGAAATTGAAGCAAAAGAGCTTAATTGGTGTCAGGGCTTACTGCAAGCCCGTCTGGGTACCAATCACTCATCAGATAATATACCAACAAATATCATTACAGTATTGTTGTGTTCTGGTTTGAATGGCGACTATGCCAGTGTAATTACAAGCACAAGAGACATAACATTTTATTTTCAAGGTTAGTGGCATATTGGCAATGTAAGGATTGAATATTATTTCTCATAGTGCCAATATTTAGTGGCGGTGGTCATTTATCATCAGATAAACCACATAAAAGTTATAGATACTGAAAAGCCTTACACTGCTATATATATAATAATCTCTGTGTACATAATTTCTTCTTTAATTAGTTGGTCTATTTTTACTATCAATTAACATTTAAATACCTCCACGGAATACCAGTTTTACCACAGCAGGGGTAACTCCCAGATTAGAATCCGTGGTACTGGACCAATATTTAGAATAGTTATTAGCTCTGGCTTTTGATAGCGTCTATGCCTCTTCACTCAATTGTCAATCGCAGCCGATAACATAATAGGCGACCAATTAATATTCAGATTAAAACAGAATCAGTCAAACTGACAAATTTTTCAGAAATCCGAGGTAAATCTCTAAGCTAATCATTTGACTGGACTAAAAAAAAACCATATATTATTTATGTCGTGTCGCGTACAAATAACTTAAGTCCTATCGAATTAAGTTAGCTAAGTGTATTCCCAGTTTATTTACTTATGATTGCATGTACAAAATAATTGTATTTATACATATAAACCTTAGAATACACATTACATCACACTCACACAGAACCATCGTCTTCACCATTCTTACTACGTACGGTACCAAAGGTAAGGTACGTTCTCGCAGGATAAATTCGTAAATATTTAGTATCACAAGCCTCTCAGCTGATTTGCAGTACTACATTATCTATGCTGTCGTTTTTATGGTAAGCAATAAATAATTTAGAAAAATAAGGAGTGTAAAATCAATAACATACTAAATACCTTCAAAATTCAAGATATACTGGTTACTAATATACAATATGTAGGCAAATATATTAAAATTCATTAACATAAACATTAAATTCAAAAGCCAACTTGAATTACAATATTAATTTATCAATTATGTTTAAAATATCGGTGTCCGATTAAAATATATGACACCCATTAAAGGAGAAACAAATTAATTTGTATTGTTTTACGTAATGCTACAGTTAATTGCAATCATTAAAACGAACGGCATTTCGTTAAGTGAAACACAGTGCTGGTAAACAGTGGTTGCCGTGTCAAAAATCAAATTGAATCGCGTCATTAAATTATTTGTAATTTAACAAAGAATGGAAAATGAGACTTTAATTTTAATAGTTCACAAAGTCATTGAGTGAACGAGATAATTATTGTACACTCATTATTATATGTATATGTATGTGTAGATTTATTTAAATGATTATCACACATTTATGTACCACCAAAGTGCAATTAGTCGTGCTGCTATGTTTCAGTGTTAAGAGTGAGTGGGATATAGTGTTCGATCTCGTGGTTGACTTTGCAAGCATGGCATAACTTCTTGCATTTTCTACAGATGATGATTATCAGTTACATTATAACTTGCTTATTACGTTATGTAGTATAATTAAGATTGCAGGAAGATACCAGTATATAGAAAAAAAAACTAAAAAGAGACAGCTTAACTATCACCAGTGAAAAATGAACAAAAAAAAACCAAGAATTAGTATTATAAGTCTTGCTCAATGGAACGGCTTATGTAACGGTCCTCCAAGGTATTGTTATTTTTTTTCATGCAATACTAGTATTGTATCTAACAAAATAATATGTATGTATTAAGACATAAGCATCCGTAACGGTGATGCAATTATTGTATAAAACAATTTAACTTTTTCTATATTTATATTCATAGAATATTTAATCTTATTTCGTGTACAATTTTTCTACCTTTATATTTATAAATTACATTGTTAATTACAACATTTAAAAAAATATGTTTATTTTTAATATTATAATAAAATTTGTAAATAATAATATCACTTAAGTCTAAGAGATAGGGTGCACTATTCAAGAAAGCCAAAACATTATAAACTTGCTATCCTAAATATTATTATTATTAGGCACTAATAAAATTTATACCAAGCCTGATCATTATATTAAACTCCGTGCATAACAAGACCATAATTACACTATTATTATATTAGCAACAATTTATCATCTATTTACAACTGTTATGTTCGGAATTAATCAACCGAATCCTATATGGTTCAAAGCCTAACCAATTTACCACAGTTTCAAATCGTTTGAACTGTGACGTGCGTTGCTATGTGTATTAATTTAAGCCAAATCAAGTAAAGCTAAGTCTGTCTTTCTTATATAATACATTATTATATGTATGTATATGTATATGTTGCATTTGTAAAATGATAAGCCAATATTAACACGCCTGTGTTTGTAATAATGTATTTGATAAAAAGTAGTTTGCTATTTATAATGAAAAGTTTTTTTTTTTTTTATAGAATAGGAAGGTGGACGAGCATATGGGGCACCTGATGGTAAGAGATCACCAACGGCCATAGACATTGACATTGTAAGAAATGTTAACCGTCGCTTACATAGCCAATGCGCCACCAACCTTGAGAACTAAGATATAATATCATGCCCTTGTGCCTGTAATTACACTGGCTCACTCACTATTCAAACCGGAACACAACAATACCAAGTACTGCTGTTTTGCGGTAAAATATCTGATGATGACCTACAAAGACGAGCTTGCACAAAGCCTTTAAATTTATTTCACGTCAAAATATACATATTGTAAAAAGCTTAAATGCTAAAAGTAATCTCTGCAGAACTGCGGTAAAGTTCGTTTATAGGTTTACTAAAGGAAAATAAATGATTTTATTCATCTTTATAAACAGGCAGAGGCAAAACGGTTCAATACCTTTTCCTCATCTGCTTGTTACCCAATTTTCTTTTCTTTTTGTTTTTGTTGTCCATTGACGGGCTTTTGTATTTGTAAAAAGAATACAAATAAGAGTAGTAAAATGTTGTAAGCATACAAATTAATTTATTATTTTTATTTCAAATTTTTAATAATGATTATTGTCAAATTTTTTTGATACCCTAGTGTTAGAAATGTCTTCCGACGGGGCGTGGCCTAGCGGCGCGACTTGATCACGTGATGATCATCATAGTGGGGACTGGCCCTGCCGAGCTCCTTGGCCGGTCAGGCTTTCTTTAAGACACATCTGCTTGGACTCTCGAATGTGGCGGATATCTCATAAATAATATTTCAGTCGCTCAGTTTTGATTCCATTGTTCTATTTGTGTGTGTGAATTGTACGTGTCGACCTACGTTTACTTTTTTGTTGTATAGTTGTTTTGATTTCTCTTTTTAAAAACCTATTTCTGTCTTGATTTCTAATACTAGTATATACTAAAATATGTATATAAATCTGATACCGTATCGCTGGTTTTTTAGTGGGTATTCCGATGATGGGTGCGTGCTCGGCGCCTTGGACACTGGTGAGCCCCACATACCCCCCATTGTTCTCGTAGGGGAAACGTTTAATGCGTTTTTCTAGAGTTAAAAAGGTACGATTTTACACTAGATTATTTCTTACTCAGCAAATCGACCATATTAATTATAATATAGCGATTGGATTTTTATATCTATGAAATATGTTATTTAGTATTCCATACAAAGTTTTCGACGACTAGCTACCCGTCCTGGATTTGCACGGGTTGCAGGTCTACAAAAAAATGTTTAAAAAGTCCAAAAAAAAAAACAAATTAAAATACCTTGTATTATTATTTGTTTTTTTTTGGACTTTTGGAGTAGACGAGCCGCGCGGACGAGCCGGTTGGCGTGGTTGGTAGATAACTATATTCACGCCGAAGGTTGTGGGTTCGATTCCCACCCAGGATTGACATTTGTGTGCATGAACATGTCTGTTTGTCCTGAGTCTGGGTGTAATTATCTTATATAAATATGTATTTACAAAAGAAAAGTAGTATATGTAGTATATCAGTTGTCTGGTTTCCATAGCACAAGCTTTGTACAAGCTTAATTTGGGATCAGATGGCCGTGTGTGAAAAATGTCCCAGGATATTATTATTATTATTATTATTTCTATTTAACTTTTAAAGTTTCTCTTCTTTCGAAGGCCTTAAACCTAAAACGCGGGCTGCAGCCAAGCGTTAAGGAGTGTTGCTTAAATTAAAAACGTTGATGATAAAGTGGATGATGATATAAACTTTCGGGTGATACGGCAGGTGTTAAGGATTACGGCTTTTTGAATTATATGGAGGACATATGTTGGCATTTGTAAGGTGTTCAGACTTTGTGTCAAGGATTTTGGCACGATACCTGTGCTATCATCAGTACTATTGGGACTATGTGTACTGTTTGTGCTTTCCATTGCGTTTTAATTTCTATGGCGAGATCTTCATATTTATTTAAATTTTTAGATATTGTGGTTTGTATGTTATGTGAATTAGGAACGGCTATATCGATAAGATAAACGATTCTATTGATTTTATCATGGACGGTAATATCTGGTCTATTATAACAGATAGTTTTGTCAGTTATTATTGTTCTATCCCAGTAGATTTTGTGGTTTCTGTTGTCTAATACACTTTCCGGTTTATATTTGTAATACGGATTCATTTCTGTTATAAGTTTATATTTGTATGCTAGATGTTGGTGTATGATTGCAGCCACTTGATCATGGCGATGCTTATAATCGGTCTGTGCGAGAGATTTGCAAGCCCCCGTTATGTGTTGAATAGTTTCAGAGGCTGCGTTACAGTGTCTACATAAGTCAGTAGGTTGATTATGATCCTTCATTATGTACTTTCTATAGTTACGAGTTGCTATTATTTGGTCTTGAATGGCGAGCATAAAACCTTCGGTCTCAGGGAACAGTTCACCTCGTTTGAGCCATTCGTTCGACTTCTCTTTGTTGACGTGAGGTTGGTTCAAATAGGCTCGGTGTCTCCCATGCAGTGTTTTTTCAGCCCATGCCAACATTTGTTGTTGTGTACTGATGATATGTTCATTTACTTGAGTGTTTTTGTCATGTAGGTTTAATGGTGTAAGCTTTTTGTCTATTTCTGTTGCGTGTCTATGTAGAGGTGAGTGTTCGGATTTATCATGGAAGTATGCTCTGAGTGAGAGTATCTGCTTATTGTGTAAATTGTGTATGTCTATTAATCCCCTTCCTCCTTCTTTGCGTGGTAGTGTGAGCCTTTGAATACAAGATTTTGGATGATGTTTCCTATATTTAGTGAAGTGAGTGTTTATAGTACGCTGCAATTTTTTTATGTCACTTTTTGACCATTGTATTATTCCGAAAAAGTACGTAAGTAAGGGTATGGCAAATGTGTTAATAGCTTTTATTGTGTTTTTAGAGTTAAGGTGTGTCTTTAATACGAGATTTAATCGGTGCGAGAATTTTGCAAGCAGTTCTTGTTTTGTCGTAGTTTGTAGTATTTGCCTAGATTGTTTAAAACCAAGGTATTTATATGTGCTTTGTTCATCCATTGGTTCTATTTGTTCACCAGTTTCGAGTGTGTAGCTATTATTAAGGATTTTTCCTTTCGAGATTGACAGAATTTTGCACTTGTCGACACCGAATTTCATATGAATATCTTTGGAGAACTGTTCCGTAATGCTTGCTAACTCAAGCAGCGTGTTTTTGTCAGTGGAGTAAAGTTTATATCGTCCATGTACATGAGCTGTGATAAGTTATATTGGGTGTTATTACCGTAAAGTGTGAATCCAGTATTGGTTTTATTTAACAAGAGTGAAAGATGATTTAAGGCCAAGCAAAACCAGAGGGGGCTCAGAGCGTCTCCTTGAAAAATTTCTCGTTGGATACGAATTGGTTCAGTAGTTAGAGATTTCATGGACGATTGTTTTATTTTTAATACAGTTTGCCAGTTTTGCATCGAATTTTTAAGAAATGATATGAGGGTTGGGTTTATTTTATACAATTTTAAGACATACAATAACCAGCTATGCGGGACTGAATCAAAGGCTTTTTGATAATCAATAAACATAGTATGGATATCTGATTTTGATTTTACCGCACTACTTAAAATGATTGCATCAAAAGTAAGCTGCTCCTTACAACCTTGGCTATTTTTTCTACACCCCTTTTGCTGTTCGGCTAATATATTATGTTTAGTTAAATGTTTGTATATTTCTTCACTTATGCAAGCTGATAAAATTTAATACATGGTTTGTAAGCAAGTTATTGGTCGGTATTTATCTGGATTTGTGGTATCATGTTTATCTTTAGGTACTAAGTATGTGATTCCATGTGTTATATATTTCGTTAGTAAATGTGGTGATTGAATGAATGTATTTAAGTACTTATGTATGTATGAGTGTATGCTACTAAATTTCTTGTACCAATAGTTGTGAATATTGTCTGAGCCTGGGGATTTCCAATTGTGCATTCGTTTGATGACATCTATAAATGTTTCTATTGGAATGAAGTTGAACTCCATCTCTGGAATATGTGTAGTTATTTCGTTAACTCAGTCTGCATGTTCATTATGTTCTATGGGGTTTTCCCATGTCTTAGCCCAGAATTGTCGAAATATTTCAGGGGGAGGTATTTCTAGATTTTGCTCATTATCTTTGCAGTTAGATAATAAATTTCTATAGAAGATTTTTTCATTGTTAGCAAATGTTTTGTTTTTTATTTTACGGGCAGTACACGTCAAATATATCTTAAGTCTACTAGCTGCTGCATTGAGTTTCTGTTTTAAGGTATCTAAGAAGTGTTCTATATGCGTGTTTGTATTTTCATATTGTGCGTATGATTGATATTGTGTCTTTATGAGTTCTACTGCAGCTACTACTTTTCGGTTTCTATTTCCTCTAATAAATTGTGTTAACCTGCCTATATTGACTCGCAACTTCCTTATTTTATTTTCTAATCTTCTTTGCCAGCTAGGTTTTCTGTATGATTTGTTTGATGGTTGTTTTGTGTTAAGAATGTCATTCTTGCCCCATTACATTTAGCTGCTGTCCATGCTGCACAGTAAATTATTGTCTGTAGAGTGATAAAATCAGTATCAGTGTTTACAAATTTTGTCAGTATCATTGTATCTATGTATTTCATTATTAATGAAAACTTTTAAGAAGTCCTTTGTTTAGGAATGTATGGTCTGCTAGTTGGTTCAGTATCACAAAAATGTTCTAGAGCATGAACGAATGTGTTCTCTATTTCAGTGTTTACTTCTAAGGTCATATCATGATCGTGGGTGATACTTTCTATGTTTTGTTCATCGATAGGGGTTGATGTAACGGAATCAGTGCATGTAACTGTAGTGTTTTGCATTTTCCTAGCTTGTGAGTTTGTTTCTGAATTAGATTTGAATGCATCGTAGTGTGTAATATTACTTTGTTCTGTTGTTTGTAAATGTTCATTTTATTTATTTATTTATTTATTTAACACTTTTTGCACAACATATACATAAAATGAGAGAAGTAGGAAACAATCAAAGAACCTTTGGTGAAAGAATTTTGTAAGAGAACAGGTAAGTGCATTTACATATAAAAAGGAGATACTAAATATTTAATAGACTACACATATCTACATCCCACTAACCACATATACATTCATACAAATATATATATATATATATATATATACATACACATATATAATTATTACTTAGCATATACATATTATATATAATTATAGAGTATAAAATTATATATAGATAAATTATAAACCACATACTATTTCATACATACATACATACCTTACTTGGAAATGGACAAATAATAGCTTTTCAAGCGGTATTTAAAAATACTCAATGAATTCGACTGCCGAATATCTGTAGGCAGTGCATTCCAAAGTTTGATGGTTTTTGCAGTAAAAGAGTTACTGTAGGTTTGTGTCCGGCTGCAGGGGGTAACTAGTTTATTATCATCCGAAGAATGCAGGCTGTGTGCGCTGTCGCAACCAAGAAATTTAAAGCGTTCTTTAAGGTAAGATGGTGTGTGATCGATATAAATAATAGAGTAGAGAAGAGATAAGGCGTGTAGATTTCTTCGTAGTCTGATTGGCAGCCACTTTAACTGAGACCGATACTCAGAGACATGATCAAACTTTCGCAGGCCAAAAATAAATCTTATGGCTATATTTTGCAGCCGTTCTAATTTATTTAGGAGGTCTTCAGTTAAATCCATGTAGCAGACATCAGCATAGTCCAGTATTGGTAACAGGAACGTATTAGCTAAACTGATCTTTGCCTTGATAGGCAATAGGTTTTTCCATCGCCTTAAGAAACCAATGATAGCGAAAATCTTACGACTCATTTCAGTGATTTGAGGTACCCAGGAAAAGGAAGCATCAAGAAGTAGTCCAAGATTTCTAACAGTCTCTTGCATGTGTAATATTTTTTTTGTTCATTATCTGTGTCTTCCGTTAGTGTGTGTGTATAATGTAATTCATCTGCTACTTGTTGTTTAATCAGTGTTAATCTATCTTGTTTAATATATTTATTATTTCCCTTCGTTGATCCGCTAATCTTTGCTCTGTAATGTGTGTAAACTCTGGGTATAAGTTTACAAACTCTTCATACAAACGTTTTCTATAAGCGGTCTTATTAGTCTCTAATTGTGTTATTTTGAAATAAATCCTAATAATTGCTTCATTTAATTCATTTGTCCATTTCATACGTTTTCCTGTTAGTGTGTTAAGGGATATTTTAAGATTTGTGACGTTTTGTTGTATCTGAGTTTGGATTACTTGCAATTCTGTTCTAACTTCGTCGTAAATCTGATCAATGGTTTCTTGTGATAATAATTTCTTTTGTATAATAGCTCTACGTTGGTCACCAATTCTCTGTCTGCTTACTTCCATATGTGGATATTTATCTATAAATTTTATATGTAATGAAGAAAGATATGAATTTGTGTCTGATTCTAAATTTGTAAGATATAGGTAGGTACGTAGGATGAACTTATTCATTTCCATACTCCATTTTTTACGTTTTTTTACGGGTAAATAAATTAGAGGTCCCCTTGTCTCTAAAGTTCGCATACTAACGACTAAGCACCCCCTTAGTCATGGAGCCCTCGGCGTACGCTGTTCCACCTTGGCTTGGGTTGTATTTCTCTTGGTCTGTCTTCTCATCTTAGGTCAATCCAACATGAGTAGCTCTATTGGCATAGCCCTAAGAATCATTGAAGCGCACAAGCCCCACCACGTCGGCAACGTAAAGATACGTCGGTGGGGTTATTATTATTATTATTATTATTATTATTATTATTTACCCAGAAACTAGGTTATCTGCTTACTAGAAGAAGAACGAGAATAAAATTTACATCATAATTGGCTAAATGGCTTAGGAACACAGAGTAAATTTTTATTTTTTTTTCATTCATTTTTATTTATATTTAAATTACTTTTTTTTAGAAATCCAGTTATTATGGGTTTATTCTAGTACATATACGCAGAGAATCAGTTTTATATTTCTAGAAGTAAGGAATACTTCAGACAAGATTAAAAGTATTTTATTTTTTTGCCTTGTAAACAATTAATCGGTACAACCCAAGATTAGTGTGGTAAAAAATAGTAAAGAAATAAAATTTGTATCCTAAATGATTTCAAGAACTCAATGCATATATCTTTTATAGTGAAATTGAATTAATACTTTAATAGGTTATATTGGTTGGCGATATAAAAAGTTGTATTTGCTAAGCCAGAGATGGCCCAGCGATAAGAACGCGTGAATCTTAACAGATGATCGTGGTTTCAAACCAGGGCAAATACTACTGAATTTTCATTTATTTATTTATTTAATACTTGTTGCACAACATATAAATAAGATGAGAGAAGTAGGAAACAATCAAAGAAAAAGAAAATAAAAATTGGTGCGCAAAGGCGGTCTTATCGCTTATAGCGATCTATTACAGACAACCTTTGGTAAAAGAATTTTTGTAAGAGAACAGGTAAGTGCATTTACATATAAAAAGGAGATACTAAATATTTATTAAACTACACATATCTACATCCCACTAACCACATATGATAATACATACATACATATATACATATACACACATGATACATATAAAATTGCATGTGCTTAATCTGTGATTATAATTCATCTCGTGCTTTACGGTGAAGAAAAACATCGTGACGAAACCTGTATGTGTCTAATTTCACTGAAATTCTGCCACGTGTGTGGTGGAATAAGCTCCAAACCATCTCCTCAAAAAAGCTAGAGGAGGCCCTTAGCCCAGTAGTAGGACATTCACAGGCTATTATGGTTACGGTATTTGCTAATGTTTAGGCTTAAAATGGTTTTTTGAATAAATGCGTAATATTGAGCTACGTCGACGAACTGTTGGTTTGTAATAGGCCTTAAATGAGCAATTAAATCGAGCAACGACACAGAAAATTAATTCTGACGACGATCAAGAATACGCTCGAGTAACTAACTAGCAGCCATTGACATTTAATAAAAATGAAAAATTGCTTAACATTTAAAAATACAAAATAATTATTTTACATAAATATGAAAATGTAATTTTATGTTTTATAATATTTCGATACATTTAACGTTTTTTTAACTTTATATTATTCCATAAATATTGAATTCTGACATAAAAATATTTTTTTTATGATTTCCGTAAAAAAGTTATAATAAAAAAAATGAACGCCTGTTAGTATAAGGGTGCAAAACGCTTTTAGATAGGATACAGATACGGATAAACAGTCTAAGGCTAACACGAGTTTTTACAACAATGAATAATTAAATAGATTCAAAGTTGCAATGATACAAAATACTATACGATTGTCATTTAGTGTATATTTGTCGCCTACACAAACGTTTTATTTTACGCATTAAAAAGTAAAACTCCTAAAATGTTAAAACAAAATAAATTACTTAAAATTAAAAATATAAAATATTGTTGTTAATCACATAAATAGAGCTAAAATAAAATAGAAACATGCAAATTATTAAAATAACAAAAAATATTAGGTATTATTAGATATATGGAATAATAACAATAGATCTCTTGTATAATTATAATTGTTCAATTGATTTAATTGAGCTTCCAATTTCAATAAACTTTTGTTTACTTAATCCACGGTGAAACAATGCTAATTTACCGAACCATTGAATTTCAATCATAACAACCTGAATGGTCTTATTAGAGAATACTTAATGGTATGTACTGGTTGTATTCGAAATAAGAGCAACAAATGTTTCCCACGTAATTGCTTTTATAATTATTAAAGGGGCTATAATTTAAAAATAATTGAAAGTAAACTAAAAAATTTAGGAATATTTTTACAAGTATGAAAGTTAGCTAAATATGTTATGATGACAAATACTTTATGCTTGAAGTAACACTGGTTCATGTAATACCTTTATGGTACCTATCTACCTGGTGGTAGAGCTTTTACTGGTGGCAGAGCTTTGTGCAAGCTCGTCTGGGTAGGTACCACCCACTCATCAGATATTCTACCGCAAAACAGTTTTTGCTATTGTTGTGTTCTGTTTTAAAGGATAAGTGAGCCAGTGTACAAGGGACATAACATGTTGGTTCCCAAGGTTGGTGGCGCATTGGCGATGAAAGGGATGGTTAACATTTCTTACAAAGCCAATATCTATGGTATACCGAAGGTATGAAATTATGATTATTCTTTGTTATTTAATTATTTGGTTGGTAGTGCGTTGGCAATTAATTCTTGCAGTACCTATGGCGATACAGTGTCTATGGCGATGTTGACCATTTATCATTAGGTAGCACATTTGCAAGTGTTTCTATAATAAAAAGAATAAGATGTACCGATGGCATATCCATGGAATATCAAACTAAGCCCTCGGTTAATTAATAAATAATAATATTGCTTTAACGATCAAAAAAATTCAGCAATTCAAGCGCTTTGTTACAAAGTTGGGTGGACAGTTTTATTTGGACAAAGTAGCACAACCAGCATCTCATATGGCGCTGTAGCACGTTTTTAATAAAGATTAGGCAGCTGACCGTACGTAATATACAATAAAAGCTAATAGCAATGTAAATATGTACGTGTTCCGTGTGTATATTTCCGTGTGTACGCAAAACTACCGGTACTTATATATTATACATTATATACCGTCCGTTGGAGTTGAAAAGCCAGTACTTTTGAAGTGTAGTAATTGTAGTTATATGCAATATGTTTGTGAGCAACGTCGAATTACTGAAAAGAACTACGACAAACAAATAAATACGTTATTTGCTTGTAGTAGTATAATTATAATATTTAATACACAATTATTATTATTACAAAAGAACTGTCATTTTTTTTTAATCAAGTTTAAAATAGTCTCTCCCGATTCCCACCCGACGCAAAGCTGCCCATAATGCAGGCCACATTTCCACGCTGTACGGCAATAGACAACCTCTGTGCCAAGTAGGACCGGGAGCGACTGTCTATATATGTATATATGTGTAATTATTACGTACGTGTACTGTGGACATCATATGTCTTGGCAAAGTCATCGGTTGGGTGAGTGATTACTGAAACTCGGCACATAAGATACATATCCTAAAGGTGACCTTAGGATAACCTTCTGCAGGACGGATGTATGATATCGTTGTCATCGCAAGAGACAGATAATTTGAAGAGGTTATTAAACTTTAAAAATTTTAATTGACAGCGTGACTGAAAGTGCATGCAGCGCAATCGATTGAAAAAGCTTCAACACTATTGTACCTGGTCGATTTCATTTTTGAAAAATTACGTATTTTGATTTAACATAGATAAAGTTAAATAGTAAAACCTCATTCAATAATATAAGATATGATAAATATTTAAATATTCACAAGGTAACTTATATAAGCTTTGATGGCTATTTTTATTTCAAATATTGTTGATTGTACTAAAATATTATAATTACGTCACTTAAGTTATAAAAAATAGTAACGGTATAAACTTTTGTTTTTCTTTAACAATATTGCTGTTGTTTATTAAAAATTAATAAAGGGACAAGCTATTGTCTTCAGTTAATAAAAAATATCAACTATTGTGCTTGCAACGCTAAATCCTCTTCTTATTAATTAAATCTTTGGTTTTAATTAAACTTGACATGACTTTAGATCAATAAATTACTTATATGGATATCCTTTGTTTCGTAGAATAAAAAGAAAAAAAAAACGAATGGAAATTTGATGGCATGCTCTTTGTGAATGTGAACGTGTTCTTCCAGTAAAAAAAACTAACCTTAACAACTGGCACTGGTTGAATTCTGGTTAAATAATAATAATAATAATATATTAAAGCGTTGATTTGTATTTCTTTTACTTAAGGTCACTTGTGTTTAAGGAAAACAATGTTAGGAAATTTGAATGTGTCAGATGAAAATATGATTTTTATTTCATGATCGTTATTTTTTTTCGTAATTCGTAATTTTTAATTGTTTTTATATCGTCAACACCAGCCCGTTTTGGAACGTGGTGGTGGAACAAGATCTAATCAAATCAAAACAAAATATTTTTATTCAAATAGACATATTTTTATACACTTGTTTATAATATTCAGGTAAAATAATAAATACGACTTTAATTCGGTGAAGACATGTAATACATGTAATAACACGAACAATATGACATAACAAATGAAGAAAACAAAGGAAGTAACAAAAAGAATTTGAAAATTATATATTTTTTTAATTATATTTAATTATATTTGTAAAGGGTAGTAGTACAATACATAGTTATTTATACATACGTTATTTTAACTAAGCGATAGATATAATAAACCGGCTACCATCGGAAGAATGTGGATTCTACCGAAAATTCATTCCAATGACTAATGGGTAGCAATAGGCCATTACTTTATCTCCTTTTTACACGAATCACAAGTAATCACGAATACAACTTTCGCAATAAAAACACTTTAGAGATACGTTTCGAATATGTAAAAGCTCAACATGAATTAGAAATACATTTCACGTAATAGAAAACAATCAAACGAAGCAAACATTTCCGGTTTCAAAAGCCTAGGATTAGAGTTGGTTCAAAACTGAAAATTGTTTTCGTTTGAATTCGCTATTCCAACACATCGGGTTACGTTACGTTTACGTTACGGTTGCGTTTTACGAATCTAAATATCAAAACTTTGGCCCACCGAATAATTTGTACGTTAATTTATTTGTTTATGAAAATGACTAATATATTTGTATCCGAATTTAGAACAGTTTCCGTTATAGTAATAAATATTTGTTATATTGTTCTAGATAACATTTGTCATTTATATATGATCTATATTTATTTATTTAAATTAGGTCTATACTTATTATAATATAATATGACCTATACTTATTATAATAATAATTTTATAATAGGGGCGACTCAAACCAAACCAAGAATATGTTATAGTAACAGCCTGTAAATGTCCCACTGCTGGGCTAAGGCCTCCTCTCCTTTTTTTCGTGGAGAAGGTTTTGGAGCTTATTCCAGCACGCTGCTCCAATGCGGGTTGGTGGAATACACATGTGGCAGAATTTCAGTGAAATTTGTCATATGCATGTTTCCTCACGATGTTTTCCTTCACCGGCAAGCACGAAATGAATTATAAACACAAAATAAGCACATGACAATTCAGTGGTGCTTGCCTGGGTTTGAACCCACGATCTCGATTTTTTTTAAAAGTTGAGATGGACCAGTAGTTAGAAACCAAGAATATAAAAATAAACATCGTGAAGATGTCTGGAAATGAAAATGCGTGCATAAATAATTAATATAATTTCAGCACTGACAATCTCAAAGATACTTAAATTTTAAAAAAATTAGCATAATCACTGCAAGAGTAATACAGATGCACTGTTTATTCCTTAATCGCAAAATAATTTGAATGGGGAATTTTTGTCGCTACCTGGATCTGCCCTCTTGTAAGCATGTCAAATGACTCTTCTTTCTTTTCTTTTTTAAAAATACTAACAGATTAATTAGGAATACTGATAATACTAACTACAAAATTTAAGAAAAACCATTAAGCTGCTTTGATTTGAGTCAATTATGGTCGATTAACGTCAAAGTTAAACCATCAATTCAGTTAAATAAATGTCTTTCAAATTGTGTCAATTCATTTTTTTTAATTTCCTGTGTTTTGTGTATTTCATTGATCAACTAACCTCGAGCTGGAAGAATCTGCTTTCATACCAGCTCAATAAAACCTTCAAATCGAATGAAAAGATCATACCAATATGAATCTGCCAGTTGTCACATACAAATCACTTAAACCCAATTGTCGGTAAAAATAAATTCATTTTGTCGCTATAAATGTTCATTTATTTATGTATTTAAATCTTTTCTTTCATTTTTAACAAGAAAAATTTGAGTAAAATTTTCTTTTTCGAAAACTTTTTAAAGAACTTACCTATTATGTCTCGAATAAATTTTATCTGACTGTTTTTTCATCTTCACAAATATTCCATTTGTATACATAAATATGACGAAGCGTCACGAAAAATTGTCACATAAAAGGGTTCATCTCCGAAGCACGTCACGAACGTATTATGAATTATTTTTATCGCGATCCCGAGACTTCTGATACATTTTTGAGGCTTAATAGGGATATGCTTAAGCAGACACTATGCTAGATAGTAATCTCAGAAAACGTTCAAAAATATTCAATTGTGAAATTAAATTGTTAAGGAACGTTTGTGTGCTAAGGAATATAATAACTTTTTAGATGATTGTGCTCCTTGGGAATGAAACGATTGCCTCCATTTCAAATAAAAAAAATCGAATAAAATATCAAGTGAAATAAAAATCCCGCTGAGTTTCTTTCACCGTTTCTTTCCGGATGTGTTCATTTCCGAACCGGTGGTTAATTTGTGACACTTTATTGTTAGGATATACTTTTATTTTCGGGCATCGAGGCCCATATATATATAATTATATACTTTACAGGCTAATATAATTGTCAAATTCTGACTTATGAACATTATAATCTTTAACATAAGCCTCTAATTTTAATGATAGAAATGCATACATTTATTTAAAAAAATAAACAGGCGTCTCTTATATAAAAATATTGCATACTTTGTAATGTAATCACAAATATTAAAAAGAGTTGAGCTAAAATAAAACGTGTTAGATTTATGTCATGTGAGCTATCATTGTTGTGACATTTGTGAACAAAGCATGACGTTGAGATTTGTCTGTGGAAATTAAAATAAAGGTGATGTTAAAGGAGATACTCGGTTTGGTGATAATATGAAATTCACGGAAGGTTTTATTATGATAAATTTGAATATAAATAATATCGCATCTAATAAGATGCTGGCTATGGTAATAAATATAAAATTTATTATGTATATTAAGAAAAAAGCCGAGATGGCTTAGTGGTTAGAACGCGAGAATCTTAACCGATGATCATGGGTTCAAACCAGGGCAAGCACCACTGAATTTTAATGTGCTTAATTTATGTTTATAATTCATTTCGTGCTTGTCGGTGAAGGAAAACATCGTAAGGAAATGTGCATATGTCTAGTTTCACTGAAATTCTGCCACTTGTGTATGCCACCAACCCGCATTGGAGGTATAAGGTCCAAACCTTCTTCTCAAAAAACGAGAGGAGGCCTTAGTCCAGCAATGGAAAATTCACAGGCTGTTATGTGATTGGTCTGTTATCAGCTTAAAAAGTACAAGATTTCAGCTAATTAGTTGCGTAGACCAAGATTTAATATAAAATAGTTTCCGCCTGTCACTACACCCGAGTTTGAAGGGAGGAGACAGTTGTTAGGTAGCCTATATGTTGAGGGTATAAGTTATTTATATTTAAAATTTCATAAAAATCCATTGAAAACTTTTGTATGAGAGTGTAACGCAAATTCAATACAGCTATTCTCACAAACTTTCGCGCTTATATTGAACGGATTCATATATATAAACAAGTGTATTGGAATAAAATCTTGCATTGAATAGTAAGGATTTATATAATACTGGACAAAACGGCAAAATATAATAATACTAGCTTGCCCCGAGTTCGTACGGGTAAAATAAGGATATTATCCCGTGAATTTTTAATCAATAAGGTTAGCCTTAAAATTCACCAATCGATCTATTCACACTTACAGTAAAGTGTTAGGGGCATATAAAATAATATATTTCCATAAAGCACCTGCGTGTTTTTTCATGCGTTTTTTTTATTATTGTTTTCTAAGGTTTTCTCTACGATTTCTATGTGTGAGCGGTGGCTCATCGTACATTTGTCCCACATTATGAGATAGACCTTTTCAAAAAGGTGGTCCGTTATTTTTTTTATTTTGTAATTGGTAAATGGTAACAACCACCCACAGACATTGGCACTATAGAAATATTAACCATCAAACATCTCCAATGCGCCACCAACCTTGTGAACTAAATTATTCCATGTATCTAAAGTTACATTGGCGAATCGCCCGTCAAGCCGGAACAAAACAATTTATACTAAATATTGGTATTTGGCGGTAGAAGATGTGACAAACATGGTACATACGAACGGAACATACGACATCTTATATCTTAATAAATTTTTCTTTCGCGATTTCAATTTTGCCATAACTCCTAAAATATTTATATAAATTAAGCATAATAATAGTTTAATGTTCAAAGCTTAAAAGGGCACCGCGGCTGCTTAAAATTAATATCACAATCAATAAATCTGTGTATTTAAAAATAAATATTTATTATCATTTAACCGACTTAGTATAAATTTAGCAAAATAAAGAGAAAAATAATAAAAACTAATTATTTTGCTAAAGTATTGCGACAAAATGAAATTACTTATTAAATTAGAATTAAAATCGTTACAAAAAAAACTTAAGTATGAGTATATTCAAACAATCTACTTAACTACCTGTTGAAATACGGCAAACATATAAAAAGTACTAAAGACTGTCTATGATCTTATCCCGATATCTTTCATAAGAATTAATACCATTTTTATAAAAAACGACTCTGCAAATAATAAATTCATTTCATAGCATAAATTTAATGAAATATTTTGAGGTATCTTTAATGTTTTCCTATGATTTATAATAAAATGTTGTAAGCGCCTTGAATACATTCAAATGAGATAAGTTACGAGATACTTACTTTACTGGTAGGGCTTTGTGCAAGCTCTTTTAAGTTATCACACGTCTGAGCTACTAATAACTCATTACATATTCTACCGCAAAACAGCATTACTTGGTATTGTTGTGTTCCGGCTTAAAAAGTGAGTGAGCCAGTTTATTTACAGGCACAAGACACATAACATCTTAGTTCCTACAGTTGGTGGCGCATTGGCGATGTAAGCGATGGTTAACATTTGTTACAATGCCAATGGCTATGATCGTTAGTGACCACTTACCATCAGGTAGCCTATATGCTCGCCCGCCTACCTTTTCTACAAAATAAAACTTTGAAAAGATTCTTCAAAGAAAACTACATTGGTTATGTCCATACTAAATATTAAAAATACTGTAAATAGCTGTAATTATATAATCTAACTTGATCTATTTAATTTTCTGTCTTATTCTTCTTTCAACATCATAATTTTTATCTGGGTCTGCCTCGTTGCTCTAGTGGCTAGCTTGAGCGACTACAGATAATTAGGTCCGAGATCTCAGGTCAGGCCATTAAAAGTAATTGAGTTTTTCCCACAAGAAATTCTCTGTAACAGTCCGGAGTCACACTTCCCGTCGAAAAGTATCCGCTTAATATGAAATAAATTATTCTGTGCCACTCCAGTAGACTGATTATGGGGGAGAATATAAAGACTGTCCTTGTGTTTATAAACAATTTGGTTCTAATTTAATCAACGGTCGATGGCAGTCGAAGGCGCAATAGGTGACAAATGAACGTCAATGTCACTTGATTTTTTCTGAAGTTGTAACGCGTAACAGCCTGTGAATGTCCCACTCCTGGGCTGAAGGCCTCCTCTCCCTTTTTGAGGAGAAGGTTTGGAGCTTATTCCACCACGCTGCTCCAGTGCGGGTTGGAGGAATACACATGTGGCAGAATTTCAGTGAAATTAGACACATGCAGGTTTCCTCACGATATTTTCCTTCACCGTAAAGCAAGAGATGAATTGTAATCACAAATTAAGCACATAAAAATTCAGTGGTACTTGCCCGGGTTTGAACCTACGATCATCGGTTAAGATTCATGCGTTCTTACCATTAGGCCTTCCACCATCTCGGCTTTCTTAAAAATTTGAAGTTGTAAAATTAATTGAATATAATTTTAATTTAATATCTGAAATTTTATATAAAAAAAAAACATTTTTTTATACGGTAAAAATTGTATAATGTTTATGCTAATGTAATATTTCATACATGACTCAATATTTGGTACCATTTAATATTATTAGTTTTATAGACTCTTTTTTTATATCTAACTCTTGGGAAATCACAAGTCTGACTTCAAGTTATATTTGTCTATGTTTTGATAAAACAAACAATTTCCTTGAGTATCTGCTCTAATCCCCTACTATAGTTTCTCGAATGATTCTTATTTGTATTATTTTTAATCGAGACCTGACGATACATTTTAGTGTCGTATATGATCGTTGATGTTTAAGTTACTAGTTTATTCCGAAACAGCCTGTGAATGTCCCACTGCTGGGCTAAAGGCCTCCTCTCCTCATTTTGAGGAGAAGGTTTGGGAGCTTATTCCACCACGCTGCTCCAATGCGGGTTGGTGGAATACACACGTGGCAGAATTTCAGTGAAATTAGACACATGCAGGTTTCCTCACGATGTTTTCCTTCACCGTAAAGCACGAGATGAATTATAATCACAAATTAGGCACATCTAAATTCAGTGGTGCTTGCCCGGGTTTGAACCCACGATCAACAGTTAAGATTCACGCTTTCTTACCACTGGGCCATCTCGGCTTTTTACTAGTTTATTTAGGCTACTAAAATCGAGGTCAAAGCCTGACTGACATCAAAAATAAAACTGTAGAACGATCAATTTCAATTTAAAAAGTAAATTTTGTAATACTTATATGATTCGCTTAATTTATCCACCGTGAGATAAGTGTAAATATTCTTCATACCAGTTTTAAAAAATGCTCCTAAATTACCATTACCTATAATAATAATCTAAATGTAATAAAAACTGTTTTCCTTTCGTAATACCGAAACAAATTCTGCGAAGTAGTACGGTTTGTCCTGAGTTTACTAACAATTTGTGATAGCCATACTTGTCATACACAATATCACTGGGTAAATATTAAGGCACATTCTCATTTACTAGAGAAATTGAAGTCATATTTACTCTCAGCGGGATATTCTTCAAGTTAAAAATGCATATACTAACGACACAACCCAGTCTTACATACTTATATAATCGTTATATTTAATATTTTTATTTCACTTGTTACCTGGCTATGATACATATATATATTTATATAAATATAATAAATAATAATAATATCCTGGGACATTTTTCACACACGGCCATCTGATCCCAAATTAAGCTTATACAAAGCTTGTGCTATGAAAACCAGACAACTGATATACTACAAATACTACTTTTCTTTTGTAAATACATATATATAGATAATAACACCCAGACTCAGGACAAACAGACATGTTCATGCACACAAATGTCTATCCTGGGTGGGAATCGAACCCACAACCTTCGGCGTGAAAAGGCAAGTATCTACCGACCACGCCAACCGGCTCGTCAATACATACATAAACTTTATTAAATAGCTACTTCATATTTTCGCGCACGAGTTTGTTCATTTCGTTTTAAAAAGCCGAACACGGTCGCTATTTAATGTTATGATTTTCAACACTAATAATTTACTACCATCGGTACTTGATTAAGGATTGACATATTGGCAGTTCGTCGAAAATTGAAATATATTTCCATACTATAATATTAATCTAATTTGTGGTTTTTCTTTACTATGATACGGTAGCTAATTCGTTTATTAAGTATGACCTAATCATGGTTTACAATTTATTCAATTATAGTTAATTAGTAAAAATTTCGTTATTCGGACCATTATTGCTCTTTGTATAAAACACATAGGTCATCAATATTTACTCGCCTTTAAGACTGCAGATTTGATAGAATTTTATGGTCGACTGACTACAGCTAATCTTTAGCAAGTGTTCGCTGGTGATTTATTTTGCTGGTACCATACGAATTGATATTATTTATGAAGAAGCTGAAATTAACTATCAAATTAAACGGTCTCAAATGACAAATACACCTAAATATAACATACCATAAGACCTGTACTTCATTGATTTTGAACATTGAATCTTGTAATGCTATCACTAAAAATAACATACAATAATCCTTAATAGTATACAAGAACATAGGCAGAAAAGACGAAATTTACAGCTGAAATAATTTTTAGCAAGAAATAGTTAATTTTCAAAATAAATTTAAGAAATTTTCTTTTTATTTAAAATATTCATTGAAATCTGAATATAATTGTTCATTACGGCACCTTAAATATTACAGCAAAAGTAGGCTATGCATGTAATCTCCCACTAAGTGTCAATTAAGTTTTGTAGACGAAACGAAATGCCACTTAAGTACTCTTATATCCCTCTTAGAACCGGTTTATGACGTGAGCTCCCATCTTAAATTATAATGACTGCTATTATTCTCAGGCTACTTAGCTGAGTTAACTGCTCTTAAATTTGTTAGTTATAACTTAATTACAGTTACTATTTAATTAGTTAATGGTCTAGATTCTGGTAATCTTTCTTTTATATATTTCCGGGAGGGCAAATGACTACTCCACCTGATGGTAAGTGGTAGTAGAGTCCAAACGCGACGACGGCCAGTATAGTCGGGAAGAATGTTCTGCAAAATAAATTAGTAAATTGAATCGGCCAGCGATTCAATTTAAGTAAAGTTCAAGTGTCCGATGATTGTTAAATTATAATTTGTTTAAATATGTATTTTTTATTGAAGAAATAGGATTATATTGTTAGAATAAGAATTATTGTATTTTGATTTTTATATTATAACTTGTGATTTGTGATTTCACAGACGATTCCCAAGGTGTGCTGGTACGGGCGCAGATCGTGAGATGAGTGCGATGCACACTGTAATCTCCCACTCTCCTAATCTAAAGACACGGCAATTTGAAACGATTATTGTGAGTGTCAGGACGAACTCAAAAACCTTCTTGGCATGAATTTAAATCCATTGCATCCAGGATATCACCCTTACATAATAGCTCCTACACTACACACACCATTATACACTTATAAAATGAATCACATTTGAATCCAGGATATCACCCTTATATAATAGCTACTACACTACACACACCATTATACACTTATAAAATGAATGAATGAGAAGAAGCTTAAATTAGTATTAATACTCGTATGCAAGGTAATTTTACTCTCGGTTAAGGGAATAACTAGGAAGCTTTTGTCCAGATTAAACAATACTGTACAATTTTATTAATATATGTAATATTTCATGACCACGAAACTTAATTTGATTGTATTTAATCAATTTAAGTCTCTAATAAGCCCAACCTTGCCTGTAGGAGATCCTTTTAGTGATATTTTTACTGTTTTAATTTGGAATTTTGGGTTCTGAGCGAATTTTAATAAATACAAATATACATATTTTTATAACATCAAACTATTCACTGGATTCTCAGATAATGCGTTATATGGAAGCATTTAAACGTAAATCACCAACAGATTAATGTGGGAACGAAGGGCAAGCCCTTCACCCTCTCTCGTTAAGGAAAATAATTTCGGGTTTATCCTCTTCTAAGCTGCCGGCTTGCGGACATTTCTCGGATTTTATCCCTTGAGTTGTTGGTTTTATTTTTTCCTTTACTACGGAACTCCTTTTTTTAAGACCATCGGTTGCTATTTGAAGAATCAATTAAATACCACTCAAATAATAATGAATATGCCACGACTAAACGATTACAATGTGATTTACTTACGGTTTAGTAACCCGAACCTCCCATTAAGTGTTACAAAGTAGACACAAGATTTGAATCAATATCATCTGATGAGATTGGGTTATGAAATCAAATTAATCACAAGAAAATTCGGATTTGAACCCTCACTCACTCATTGCCACTGGGCCATATCGGTTCAGTGTCACAGTAGCACGCGAAAGCGATCCCGTGGCGCTCCACGTTAAGACGGAAAGGGTGTCGCTGGTTTTTTAGTAGCTATTCCGATATTCGAGGCGCACTCGAAGCCTTGGACAACGGCGAGCTCCAAATATCCCTCCACTGTTCCCGTGGGGGAAACGCGTAAAGCGTTTTTACAGGGATAAAAAAGTGGGCACAATACAACTATACAAATGCACGGTACAATACTTGAGTCATAAAATAACTATGATGATGGCAAAGATTAAAAATACAACTGTCAAAAAACGAACTAAAAGTAAAATGTATAGCAAGTTCCACTTATATATATTATTATATATTCCACTTATATAGCTATAAGGATTCATCATCCGTTCAGTAATTTAAAAGTTATAGTGAAAACTCATATAATATGAATCTTGTAAACATTATACTCAAGCCGTGTAACATTATAATCAAATTATGTGTGTACTTGATTTAAAATTTCCTTCACTAGAAATATTTTTCTCTGGATTTCATCACTGGAATTCATTCATTCACACTTCATTTTTTACTTGCCATGAGGCCGTGACGGCAAACGACTGACGCTATTGTAAGCCACCTCCACGCCGTCGGTATTGGCGTCCTTGTGGCATCTTCACTTTATGCTTTGTTGCTAGATATTTTTATAATAATATCACAAATATAAAATATTTCATTAATGTTTCACTTTCACTCTATGGTTCTGTATATTTTGCTACATATTTATGTATTGCTTACCTTTAATTATAAATTTCGAAATTTCACATCTGCCAGACGTCTATCTTATAATAATATAATGCTATCAAACTGGTCCCCCGATAATAAGTGTTCACAACAGACATTTAAAACATTTTGATTAAAAAACTCAGATATTTCTCCAGCTCCTTTACTTTAAAGAATGAATAAATAAATTATATTTTACATAATAGTCAAAATGATTTATATAATATAAGTGAATTATTCAGAAGGATATGAATTTTATTAAGATAAACCTAATACATATCGCTCATGTATGCAAAATAACCCACTTTCTATGAAACCCTCACACGTGGATGATTTAATTCGATTCAGAACTTTTATGAGGTAAGGTTTAGGTATTTTTGAAAATAGAACGTTTTTGCTTCACTATAACTTTATATCTTTATGTTAATAAGCATTGTTTAGTAAGTGACATACACATATGTATTAAAAACATTCCTGCTCTGTCAAAAAACGAACTAAAAGGAATTTAATATACAACCAGTTACACTTGATATGATGTAAGGATTCATGCCAGTTGGCGTGATTGGTAGATACTTCCCTTTCACGCCGAAGGTTGTGGGTTCGATTCCCACCCAGGATAGTCATTTGTGTCCATGAACATGTCTGTTTGTCCTTAGTCTGGATGTAATTAACTATATAAGTATGTATTTACAAGAGAAAAGTAGCATATTAGTTGTCTGGTTTCCATAGTACAAGCTCTGCTTAGCTTGGGATCATATGGCCGAGTGTGAATAATGTCCCAGGCTTATTACATCGAGGCTGTTATAAAAACAGCTTCACGGAAACTCGGAGTTCTGAACAAGGTGCGGCGCTTTTTCACGCCACAACAACTGTGCCTGCTGTACAAAACACAGGTACGGTCTTGCGTGGAATATTGCTCGCACCTTTGGGATGGCTCTGCTAAGTACCTACTTGAGGCCTTGGACCGGTTGCAGCGACGTGCCGTACGCATTATTGGCGACGTAAAGGTCACAAACACCCTTGAACCTTTACAATTGCGTCGTGAGATAGCAGCACTGAGCGCTTTCTATCACGGCGAGTGCTCTGAGAAATTATTCTCTCTAATTCCTGCTTCCTTCTTAAGTCCACGCGAGCTGGTTCTCGATGTCACCGCCTAACTGTGACATCAATTCCATCGCGAACAAAGAAATTTGGCAACTCCTTTCTTTGTCGCACTTCCAAAAAATGGAATTCCTTACCAGCTCACGTGTTCCCCTCCTCTTACAACCCGGGTTCCTTCAAACGAGGCGTGAAGAGGCATCTTGCGGGCCGGCAAGGCGAAGGCGGCTAGTGCAGAACGTTTTTCCCGTCTGTACTGGCCGTCGTCGCGTTTGGATTCTACTACCGCTTACCGTCAGGTGGAGTAGAGTCATTTGCCCTCCCGGCGAATATATAAATATATATATAAAAGGATATTATTTATTTAAAAGTTATGGTGGAATAATGCAACTCATATACATACATATATTTATTAGTATATTATATTAATATTCTTATTGTTTTGTGTTGTTTTATAAATACAATATTGTGTTTTAATTTTTTATATAATTATATGTTGAGCAAAAATTTTATGTATTGTTTTTATTGTATTTTTATATTTGCCTGTATATAAATTGTATTACTATTATGATGACGATGCTAATGCTGAAGAACTTGAATATTACTAGAAAAAAGACAGAATACTCTTTACTATGGAAATATGAATAATATTAATTAGTTTTGGATCAACTATAAGCTTAACCGCATGTAACATTTGAAGTGAAATGCCATCAATTTGAATTGTAATTGACTTAAATCCACTCAACCTTTGTACTCAATACATGAACGATTAATTAATTGTTTGTAATTAAATTTGTAAAAGAGAGACTACTGAGTCTGTTTCAGTCCTCAGTAGAATCTACATTCCAAACTTACATTGGACGTAAAATTATTATTATAATATAACATAAGGGATTGTATCCATTATACACTATGCATAATCCGTTTACTTTAATTTATTTTGTAATGAGTAATCTAACCGTATACTTCAGTATTCCTAGTTCTTACATGAGCTCGGTCTCTAGATCTCCACATCAATATGATATACAATGGCTTGTTTGTATAGCAATCACAAATTGTATAGAAATCACAAAAAGGACATTATATGAATATATTTTTTTAAATACATTCAAGTGACCACCTAAGACAATATCCACCATATGTCAGTTATAAATCAAAAATCCAGGTCAAATTGTCACTAAGCTATGTAACCATAGTATTCACATCCTGATACATAAAACGATTCCAATATAATAATGTCCTCCAGACCAATTTCGGCCACCGTGGCCAATCTCAAGAGAGATTAGCCAACTACGCAGGAGATATTTTAGTGCAAAAGTGTGTGCGCAAACACAGGTGCACTCTCTATTTCCTAACTCTCATAATTCGATGGGACGGCAATCAGACACGACCGAAAAGAGTTTAGGTGCAGGACCAACGGCTTTAGGTGCTTTCCGACGCACGAGAGTGTACATATTTCCAATTTTCAGACAGAAAATCGCAATAGCTTTTTATTGGCCCGACCTGGGAATTGAACCCAGGACCTCCGGATCTGCGTCTTTACATCAAGCCACTAGGACCAATGAGGCAGTACAGATTCCAATAAATATAATTTAATTACATTTCTGTCTGAATTCTTCTTATGTATTTATTCTGTCACGCTACTGTTAAGTAGGGTTACTAGGATTAGTTAAGAAGGGTAAATAGGAGATGTATTCGTATATACGTGGCAGAAATTCATACGATGAATTCAGGTTTCATTGGTATATTTTTCTTATCCTATTTTTTGTATCTTCCAGATTATATCTTTATACTCAATTTAAATTAACATTTATTATTCCACTCATAAATGATGTTAAATTAGTTATAAATTCCATGAAAGTTCTAATTCAACTGACCTAACACTTAACCCTCTAAGACGTAAATCTTGACTTCATAAGTAGATTAAGGTGTCTTGAGAATAGATAAGTTATTTCAAAGTGTATTTATCAAATGTTATAAATAGTAATCATAGCGCTTAACTTATATAAAGAATTATAGAAGTAAGACTTTGACGATTCTAGGTCTAGATAATGGCCATCGGGGCGTTAATCTGACCGAGGACTTTTTTTTAATTGAATAAGTAGGTGGACGAGCATATGGGCCACCTCATGGTAAGTGGTCACCAATACCATAGATATCGGCATTGTAAGAAATGTTAAACATCGCTTACATTGCCAATGCACCATCAACCTTAGGAACTAAGATGTTATGTCCCTTGTGCCTGTAATTATACTGGCTCACTCACCCTTCAAACCAGAACACAACAATACCAAGTACTGCTGTTTTGCGGTAGAATATCTAACGAGTGGGTGGTGCTTACCCAGACGAGCTTGCACAAAGCCCTACCATCTGTACACATTGATGTACTGGTGGTAACACCTGTAATCATTGATGTTGACGTTGATGGGTAAACATCTTAGTACTCGGTACACGGTAGGGTACCGTACGAGTAAGCGTAAGATTTCGAGTGCCAGATGATGTTAGCATATGATTTGGTATTGTATGTCTGCGTCAGATCGGTATACGGTAGAAGCTAACTAAAACAGAGTAAAATATCATATCTACACATAAATTCTCTTGAGTAAATGACTCACAGCATTTTTTTATATATGTATTTTTGTTTAATAGATTCAAGTGACGTTCTAAGACAATATCCAAATATGTCAGTTTTTATTATGATTGAATGAGACGACGTTTATTAGTTTTATGTCTCCAGATATACATAAAGTTCATTTATAACTGAAATTTATCGACGAAGTTTTATTATGTCTATTAAGAAAAAAGGAATCCATTATTAAGTGTTATAAAAGTAAATAGTAAGTCAAATTAATTTCGGCAATTTATCGATATATATAAAAGAATAACTGACTGATTGACATATTAACGCACAGCACAAGCACGTATACTGTATATAATAAATATATATATATATCCTACTACTATTATAAACGTGAAAGTTTGTATGTGTGGATGGATGTTTGTTACTCTTTCACGCAAAAACTGCTGAATGGATTTCAATTAAACCTTCCAATAATATAGCTTATACATCAGAATAACACATAGGCTACAATTTATAAAGATATTGTGTGAGCTGTCCAAAATATGACATTAAATGTCAAGTAACTAGGAAAAAACCTACCTTTCTGCGAGCTATTCTGGCGTGCGCTGCCATAAACGTTAGTTACACATAATTATGTAATGTATGATAGACATCATTTAGTTTAAATGCGCGATACTACGGGTGCGGTGTAGCGAGCGGTACGGCGCGGTTCGCCTCCGGCGGCGGTGGCTGGCGGTGCGACGCACTTGTGTGGGGGAAGAAGGCGCTCATCGCTGAGTGCGCGACCCGAACGCGGGCAGAAGCGTGAGGGCAGACATTGTTGACTGTTGTCTCCGTTTTGCGAATTTTCATGGTTATAGCGATTTTTTAAAAACGGATTGTACTTCAAGTAATATAGGCCCAAGATTAGGTATTGGCAGTTTTTTTTTGGTTAGGAGTTACACTTAAATAAGTTACTTCATTTTTATTTAAATTAATAGATATAGGTAACTTACCTGTTCATTATACCGAATTCCTTCTTTTTTTTGTAAATTACAGAGGTTGTAGGTAGGTTAGTAATTGGTCCTTTTTTGGTTGATTTATAATATTGTAAATAACGTGATGTATATCAATGCGAGTTACCGAACTAGGAAGGCACATTGTGAAGGCCACAATTTTAACTGGAGAAGCCAAGGGAGACAATGTTCTTATACCGCGCATCCCAATCATACCCAATAACTTGCCATTCAATTTTAAACGCCTGCAGTTCCCGTTAAAAGTCGCATTTTCAATGACGATCAACAAATCGCAGGAGCAAACCTTTAAGGTAGCAGGCATACATTTAGGCACGCCATGTTTTTCTCACGGTCAGCTCTATGTGGCTTGCTCACGTGTTTCCAAAGCAAAAAATCTGCATGTTTATGCTGAAGGAAAAAAATCGTTAAATATAGTTTATAAGAGCTTACTGCAGTAGCTAGATAACTATAGGCCTATGATCAGGGTTCTGCAGTGCCTAATTACCGTATATTTATTATATTGCCAATTTTCTTATGTTAAAATATTGTCAAGCAGTTATATTTTTCAAATGCGACTCAAAAAATATTTATGTCATAATGTTAGTTCTTTTCTATGCCACGCTAATATAAGCTACTCCAAATACTAATCCTGCGTAGACGAAGTCGCGGGCACCAGCTAGTATATATATATGACGCGGGTTCCCAGTAAGCACTAAGTATGGGTTTTTTTAAAATGTAACCGTTAAGTAAGCGACAAAGGGGCGAAATTGACGCGAGCGAAGCCGCGGGTACAGAGCCAGTGTTATACAACTAAAAAATGAATGAGTGAAACGAATGAATGAACGATAAACAAGAATTTAATTTGTTTGGAATAGTATTTTTCACATAATATGATTTCGCTTTATTTCTATTTTACATGTTGGAATTTTTCGCATTGAATTGCAAATTAATGTTTTTTCGAGAGTAAAATATAAAAAGCGTAAATTTTTGTTCATATTCAAATTAATTAAAATATCACAATATAAATTTTCTGAATATTTCATGTACTTTTTGCTCTATTCCAAATTTTACTCAGCAATACACGTCCCAGCTTCACCTGCACCTTAATATTAACATTGTAATAAAACCTTTTTGCACACCTCTGTTTGAGCCTAATAAAATATTTATTTTAATGTATCTCTCTTTTAATGGTACTGGTTTTCTATAAGTTTATAGTTTGGTGGTTATATGCCTGCATTAATATCTAGACTGCACAATGAAAATTTTTGGATTAAAAAATATATATTTTTTTGTTTTTATTTTGTTGTTGTTGCTGTTTTTGTTATGTTGTTGTCAATTGATTTTAGAACAACTCTGGATTCCTTGGTTGGACTGATGGTTGTTCACCTAGCATGTTTGAGGGTTTACATTACCACTATTTCAAATATAAATCGTTTCGTACTGCGCTTTAATATTACAAGTAATGTCTTCCAATTTAGCCAGTGTGTTGATAGTCAAACAGTTCATTTATATTATATATAAAATAATAATACTAAGCTATCAGTTGATAATTAATAGTTAAAATAGTATATATTTTGTTTTATATAAAAAAGAAAAGAATCTTAGGGATTAATTAATATAATATTCAGAACACCTTATGTGTGTATTTCGTTTCCTATATAATATAAATATATAAAACTTAAGAACAAACAATTAACTATTCACGTAGATGTTAGTAATAAAAATTTACAAAATATATTCAAATAAAAAGTTAGTCAAGTCAAAATAAAACTTTAATTATACTTACGATGTTAAGAAAATTGTAAACACGTACAATACCAAAATTAATTAATTTCATCACACTTAAAGGTAAATGAAATGAAGCGGTTTCATTAAACCGAACATTTAAGTTAACAGGTTTTACATCTTGTTAAAAGATCGTTATTGAACAAAGGATTAATTAAAACTTAATAAAAATATTCAATTATTTTACTTTTAACGTAAAAACTAACTCAGATAATATTAGCGTTACTTATATTTTAGAAGCGTGTATTGAATATTTTCAGTGAAACCATTTTCGAATAAAAAACGATAAAACAATGTCCTACTTAATAGTACTTATTATCTCTTTCAGTATTGTTGACAAACATCATAGATTATATCATAGATAAGTGCGCAAATACCGGTGTTTATAATTCTTATTAATTCTACGCTAAATCTGCTAAATGCTCTCCGACTTCCAAAGTCTAGGATGCCCAGATATTAAAAAACTATAAAATTATATATTTTTTTCGAAAATAAATACATATTTGCTTAACTTAGAACCTCAGAATCAACAGTCTAGTTATAAGTTATCTCTTAGAAAAGCATTCCATATTATAAAATACACCCCAACGAATCTTAAATAACTTTGACTTCTTAGATAGCCATTGCGCTACCAACTTTGGGAAAAAAGATGTTTTTTTTTTTATAGCATAGGAAGACGGACGAGCATTTGGGCCACCTGATGGTAAGTGGTCACAAACGCCCATAGACATTGGTATTGTAAGAAATGTTAACCATCACTTATATCACCAATGTGCCACCGAAATTGGAAACTAAAATTTTCTGTCCCTTGTGCCTGTAATTACACTGGCTCTCTCACCCTTCAAACCGGAACACAACAATACCAGGTACTGCTGTTTTGGGGTAGAATATCTGATGAGTGGGTGGTACCTACCCAGACGAGCTTGCACAAAGCTCTACCACCTTGTAAAGTCCCTTGTGCATGTAGTTACATCTCACTCACACAAATCAAAAACAACTATATCACTTGCTTTGTAGAGGTGTAATATCTGACGATGCTTACATAAAGCCGTAACAAATAAAACTTCATTGATCGATCTCCATGACAATTTGTTTGATTATATATGAACTGGTAGGTAAATGTTCTTTAAAAATTTAAAATTTATCAGAAATTCGAATGTCCTTGAAAATCGGATGTGAAAAACTCAATGAAACCTAATTTTAAGTGGCACAGGTATCACAAAAACAGCTTTTTTTGTACAATAGCATGGTTGTCCTTTAGCATTGACAGAAGTCTAATTACCTTCCCAAAGTTCCCTAAGTTGTCAAAGTGCTTCTAACTTAGCACTATTTATGACCTAAGCGCCATTCCAACCCTGCCAGCCGACAGTAATGTTAATTTGGCAATTTATATCGAAAGTTTGAGGAGATATGTACTTTTGGTAATAAATTTTACTCGCAGGGGTGGTTTAATCTAAGCTTTCGTTATGTTGAAGTTGAGTTCATGATGGAAAACAGGTGTTTTGTTGATCTGGAGCAAAATAGGTTTGTTCTTCTGATCAATTTTTCCCTTTTTCGACCTTTCGGGTCAAGACAGGAAAAATACATACATTAACACTTACTAACTGAAAAACATAAATTTTTGATAGAAATTTCTTTTTAATTTTTGAAAAAAATTATATCAGTCCCTTTTATAGAATTATCCCTAACTACAACGTTTACAAAGAAACACGCACAAGGGATACCGCATTTTGTCACTGTCTCGTGAGGTTATTATTGTCATACGTCATCAGTGTGATGTAAAGTGTACCCTAGGTGTGATCAAAAACTGCCAAACAGATGTCTGGCTGCATGGCTAAAGACTGACAAGGCGGTTGTGAAGTGGGTCGTGAGAAGTGGACGCCTCGAGGCGAGTTTTACCGAGTGCATGCTGAGAAATACCCGTATGGGCAGGATTGAGATGAGTCGCTCCTTTTTCTTAGTGAATGGTCACCTTCCAGTAGGTGAGCTTCATGTAATGCAAACGTTACACAGCATACGAATCGTTCTGATAAAAAAATTAAAAAAAAAAACAATAATAATAATTAGTAGTTGGTACCTACCCAGACAAAGTACATAACCATAAAAATAATTTTGAAAATAATATTAGGCAGAAATGAAAGGGGATTAAATGTTAAAAAGTTTTTTAAACATATATTGAACCTTTTTTTACCAGTAAAGGTTTTGCATATTATAATTATCCCCAAAGATTCTCTTAAATTTATTCTAAAAGAGTTTTACATTAAAGTTTTATGAAATGTTTAATGTGTTAATAAAAATTAATTGGTTATTGATTAAAGATTGATAGAATAGCTGAGGTTTTCCCGCTGGTCATAGACCTATTGGGGAGAACGACTCCAAAGGTAATCAGCATTGTGCCATTAGTACTTAATGCGTATAAAAGGTTTTCACTCAGAATGTTATTTATAGGCTTGCCAGATCATTTATTTTCCACCACGCAGCTTCAATGCGGTTTGGCTGATAAATGTGGCAGAATTTCAGTGAAATTAGATAAATGTATATTTCACTGCAGAGCACGATATGTATTATAAAAACGAATTAAGTACATGGAAATTCAGTGGTGATTGTCTGGGTTTGAATCGGTTAAGATTTAAGTGTTCTAATCACTGGGCCATCTAGGATCTCTATTGGCTTTATGTATATAAACACACACACACACACACACATATATATATATATATATATATATATATATATATATATGTTTATATTTTATTTATTGTTAAAAATATAAAGATATTTATTTATATTAAATATATGGCAGTAGTTCAGACCAAAATGATTATATCACGTCAAATTTGAACGTATATAAGGCACACGAAAAACTTGATCATCAGCAAATACTAACTCTTCGTTTTTAAGCCTACTTACACTGTATTACACACTTACTTAAACTGGATTTGTTTTTTATAGTGCGTAGCGCGTTGGTATTAAAGTTATCGAATTCTGTTTTTTTTTATAGAATAGGAAGGCGGACGAGCATATGGGACACCTGATGGTAAGTGGTCACCAAACGCCCTTAGACATTGGCATTGTAAGAAATGTCAACCATCGCTTACATCACGAATGCGCCACCAACCTTGGGAACTGAGATTTTATGTCCCTTGTGCCTGTAATTACACTGGCTCACTTACCCTTTAAACCGGAACACAACAATACCAAGTACTGCTGTTTTGCGATAGAATATCTGATGAGTGGGTGGTACCCACCCAGACGAGCTTGCACAAAGCTTGCACAAAGCGTTACCAAAACGCGTTACGCGTTCTGGTTACGCGAATATATCTGATGCAGTTCTTATGCGACCCAAATAGTATTATATAAGGGTATATATGAGGTCCTTTGTATTCCTCTTGAATCATTCACGGGCTTTATGAGCTATTCTATAACAACAATATCAAAATACACAGCAGAACACATTCGTGAAATACCACAAAGTGATTTAAAACATTGACTATACATATACTATTATTATAAATGCGAAAGTAACTGCCTGTCTGTTTCTGCGTACCGCTTTCACGGGTAGAACACTGAACCGATTTTGATGAAATTCGGTGTTAAGAAAGCTTGAAGTAACATAAACTCCTCCAATTCAACACGCGGGCAAAAACGCGGGCAAATACTAGTATGCTTATATACCACTTAAAGGATACAAGCATCAAAATTGCATCGGTTTTCGATGATTAAAAGTGAGATATGAAGTTAGTTCTTGCAGACTGACACCGCTGGAGTAAAATTAGACAATGGTGTATCTTATTTGTAGTGTGTGTGTAATATACAAGTATTATTTTATTTAGAAAAGCAGGTAGTTTTTTATATAAAATTCAATTAATCGTAGTTACAAACTTTACTTAGTTCCGTAATATTCGCTAGGAGCTGAGTTTGGAAATAGTTGTACGACCGTTAGATTATACGACAGCTCATAAAGAACGAGAGATTATGAGTTTAGTGAGTTCTCACAGAATTGCACTATTGGCAGAAGTATTAGTATATTTGGATTTCTTATTAGAAATATTAATATACCAAAAAACGAAAATCACTTAAAATATGTAATTGAAATATTTTCATATAAATTTTCATATATTATAAAATTTTTATATAATAGGAAGCGTCCAAATGGGCCTATGGGCGATGATACCCTCTTACCATCATTTACCGTTGGTTTACCATTTGTACGAAATATTAACCATTTGTAATATGGTCAATGCACCACCAACTTTGGGAACTAAAATATTATATCCTTTATGGCTTTAGATACACTGGCTCAATCACCCTGTTGAATATGTGATTAGTGATTAGCTACCCAGACGGGTTTGCACAACGGCCTATCATCAACTGATAGATTAATTGGTTCAACTCAACTACAAAAATTATATTTTAACATGAAAAAACTATTCATAATGTAACCATTCGCAGTACAACCATAACGATGTCCTGATTAGCATTATTTAATTTAACCTATCTATCTATATGTAAATATTTAACAGTAAATAATTATTTATTATTTACATTACGATACTATTAGATTAGACTTAATGGTTGAAAAACGTGAAACTTGAGCAAAGATTGGTTCAAACGCGGATAAGCATCATTTTCATATGCCAATTCTTCTTCTTGGTGGTGAAAGAAAGTATTTTCAGGTAAACGGCATTTGTCGTATTAAATTCTATCACATGTGTTAAAGTGTGGTGAAAGAAGCCCCAAGCCTCCTCATCTCTTCTAAAGATGAGCTTTAGACCAGCAGTAGGACTAACACATACTTTTTTTCTTTTCCAAATTTTTTTTTTATTGAATTTGGAGAACTAAGTAAGTTTTCAAATACCATGTTTTTTTATAGAACGTTATTCTACGTAAGTAACAATGTTTGATGTAAGCTATTGTATGATATAACAGGAAAAAGGGGCTTATATCTGATCCATAACTGGTAAGGAAAATATTGTTTAAGGATTTGAATGGTCGTTGTGGAAGGAATGCGTGGTTTCGGATTATTCTAAAAAACTTGAATAAGTCTTTGTTATATTTATTCGTGATTTAATATGATACTAATTATTCTCGCATATTCGATTCGATATATGTTGTTATCTTAAGATAAATGAAAGAGATATGTAAAAACATCTTAATTTTAAGTATTCCTACTTTATAAAAAAGTCTCAGACGCAGTGTCGAGCTCCAAAATTATAAATAAATATATAATTTTTTTTATATATGTAGAAATTTTTAATGAAAATATAGTTTTGTTTACCAGAAATATTATACAGGTGGAATAGCAATTTATCAATCTCCTCCTATACTACAGTATGCATGTAGGTGATAGGATGTTTGTGTAATTGCTGCCTTGTTCTAATTAGCTTATCAGGCTCCAGATTTGAGGTCCTTTCCTCAATCTATGCTAATAATGATTCATTATATCATTTAATTTCTCATTGCTCAGCAGCCCTATGTTAAGAAGTTGATAGTAGTTCATATGCAAGTACGTTTTTTTTTGTAGAGTATACGTATACTTGATATACTTATATAGTATACTTGATATTGTTGTGTTCCGGTTTGAAGGGGAGTGAACCAGTGTAATTACAGGCACAAGGGACATAAAATCTTAGTTCCCAAGGTTGGTGGCGCATTGGCTATAAGCGATGGTTGACATTTCTTACAATGCCTATGTCTAAGGGCGTTTGGTGACCACTTACCATCAGGTGGCCCATATGCTCGTCCACCTTCCTATTCTATAAAAAAAAAAAAACGTACAAGCGTAGTTATTGTACAGAGTATAAGTGATACGATAATTTAGCCAAAGATACATTTTCATTGAAACTGCAAAAAAGACCGGTTTGATTTATTTATAATTTTGGAGCTCGACACTGCCTCTGAGACTTTTTTATAAAGTAGGAATACTTAAAATCAAGATGTTTTTACAACTGTATTTTTATGTATACTTACAATAATAAAGATAATTTTGATAGAATCAGCTACAATCGTTGTTTAAATATAACCGAAATACCTCTGATCACGAGATATTCTAAACTATCCGCCCAATTTACTTGAAATTTGTCTCCGTTACTTTTTCCCCGACGTAGACGCTCACTAAGCTTGCTCGCTCACTATCCTATCCAAAATACATTTTCCTTCTTATCTACCAGTGCGAAGCCGGGACAATTATTTAGTCGTTGAATAAATGCAAGTAGTAAATGTATTATAACATCAAGTTTCTTTACTCCACAAATGGCAATCAATGATAAGATAATAAATTCTAAAATAAACGGAACCAAATTTTGGTCAGGTGAAAATCATATTGATATTTACAAAATGTTTCTTTAATTCCTTCATCATTTATAAAGTGGGATTTATGAATAATGACCTCGAGATAATAATGAATAAAGTTTTAAATTAGACAAGAGTGGTTCAAGTAATACGTATAATTAGTATAAAGGAATAATTTAATTTTATAATAACTTAAAAAAGCCTTAATATTCAAGCCAAATCAAAATATTTTTATTCAAATAGACTTTTAGTTCTGTATCATCAAGCGCTACCATTGGCTCGGAATGTGGATACTACCAAGATGAAACAGCAGAATCTCAGTACTCTTTTATAAGTTTTTAAAAAAGACAAAAAAAATATGAAATTTATATAAATTGAGGAATAGCTCATTAACAGCCAGGGAAAAATAAGCTCAAAATTGTTTATACCATTTCTCTTCTAAATTTCCCATACGTCACAGCATATTCACAATTAAAAACAAAACAATAATAGTCGTTGCGTCATCACTGGTGGGTTGCTGGGCTATTGCCTAACGGGAAATTGCCGAGAGCGTTGTTCCCTGATATTTATATAAAATTTATGAAAATTTAATAAAAAATAATAAAGAGATACGAACGTTTTGCGATTGTTTTTTTTTCACTACGTGAAACAAACAACAGACGGTGATTTATAATTAAAGTATGCCACTGATGATTATTATCAATATTTTAAAAATATAAAATGTAATAGCTAATGCCGGCATTTTAAGTATAGATGTATGCAAATTGTACGTGTACTGTAGTACGTGTACTGTAAAAACTTTCCGCAATACATTAATAAATGATTTATATAAAATAATATAATTCATTCATACTCTTCATTTCCTCCAGTGATATTTGGCACATAAATATATTTTAAATGTAACGTATTTTTTAAATAATTAATATTTACGGTATTATTCCCACGTCATCGATGATGGTACTAGAAACCTTGAAGTAACTGTCAATTGCAATCAATATTAGGATGATGACATCCACCACATATGACATTCACTAGGACAATACCATAGTATTTATGGGTTTATGCCTGGGGATTCTCACCTTTACCCAGGCTAACTCCACAGAGAGAGCGGATACTGTGTCATTTATTATTGGGTCTAATCTTTTCAGAATAAATGACACAGTATCCGCCCTCTCTGTGGAGTTAGCCCGGGTAACGGGGGTATCCCGAGGCATAAACCCAGACTACCAAGCAGAAAGAACCCCACTCTCCTTTTAACGGCAACTGTACAAATTTGCTATTTATTCGAATGTATGGCATTGAAACAACGGACAAATGAAGTAACAACAAGTTCATTTATAAATATATATTCATGAAAGAAACGCTAGACTTAAAAAGATGAAAAACTATCTGCGACTTTATTCAGAAAATATTTCATTTTAAATAAAATGCGGTCGTTTTATCTGAAAACGTTATACTTTTCCAATATATTTACTTTGCGCCCGTAATAATTTTCCGGAGTCGAACATTTTTTCAGACCTTTGCGGATCTCACAAACGCTATATTTTATAAGCGTCCCTTACGTAACATAGAAAAGATATTGAAACTATTTTTAATACTATCATAAAAACTACTCGTATTTTTTCTCAACTATTTTGATTTGATTAATTTATTGAAACGTTTTTATATGCTACGTTTCAAACTTAAAAATATGGTATAATTTCTGTCACATATTCAAGACATTTTGGTAGGGCTTTGTGCAAGCTCGTCTGGGTAGGTACCACCCACTCATCAGATATTCTACCAAAAAACAGCAGTACTTGATATTGTTGCGTTCCGGTTTGAAGGGTGAGTGAGCCAGTGTAATTACAGGCATAAGAGACATAAAATCTTAGTTCCCAAGGTTAGTGGCGCATTGGATATGTAAGCGATGGTTGACATTTCTTACAATGCCAATGTCTAAGGGCGTTGGCGACCACTTACCATCAGGTGGTCCATATGCTCGTCCGACTTCTTATTCTATAAAAAAAAATAACATGATCCATTGGTAGAATAAATTTTAAAGGAAGATTTTGAGTTAAATTCCAGGCGAGCACTTCATAAATTACATTTAATTAATTTGTGTTTATCTCGTGATCGGTGGTGATGGAAAACATGGTGAAATTACCTGCAAGTGTAAACTTTATCTGCAAGAGAAAATGAAGAACGTATACCGTTGCCTAGAAGTTATTAGCTAGCCAGTGAAAGTATCATATATTCTACTGCCAAACAGCAATACTTAGAATTGTTATGTTCCGGAAAGATGAGCGACCCAGTGTAACTTACAAGCACAAGAGACATCTTAATTCCCAAGGTTGGTGGCGCATTGACTATGTAAGAAATGGTTAATATTTCTTAAAGTGACAATGTTTATGGACATTGGTGAACCTTTACCATCCGGTCGTTCACAAAGCTATTTCATACCGTAACCGTAACCGTAACAGCCTGTGAATGTCCCACTGCTGGGCTAAAGGCCTCCTCTCCTCTTTTTGAGGAGAAGGTTTGGAGCTTATTCCACCACGCTGCTCCAATGCGGGTTGGTAGAATTCACATGTGGCAGAATTTCAGTGAAATTAGACACATGCAGGTTTCCTCACGATGTTTTCCTTCACCGTAAAGCACGAGATGAATTATAATCAGAAATTAAGCACATGAAAATTCAGTGGTGCTTGCCCGGGTTTGAACCCACGATCATCGGTTAAGATTCACGCGTTCTTACCACTGGGCCATCTCGGCTTTTTCATAAGAAAGCTATTTCATAAGAAAACTTTATTTTACATATATAAAATGCAAAAGAAAAAAATAACATATTTGGGAATTATTTTAGTTGAAAATAATATGGTAAAGATTCTTATTTTTTTGGACATTTTCATTAGTCATGTCTAATACTGCGAAAGCCCTGTCAATAGCGTGATCTTATTTATGTTCCTCGGGTAATTACACTTGCTCCTCTTCTACTGGGTCACGATAACATATATTAAGGTTGTGGCCGCAAATATATTCTTTCAAACTTAATTCGATTGTATTGGATAATAATAGAAACGCGAAATTGAATATTAAAGACTAATTGCTTCGCGTGTTTTCATTCGCGTTTTATCTAATCTATAATCATTTTCAATCAATGGACTAATTAACTTAAATTGATTTTATGGAAATCAAACCGGTAAACCTGAGATTGTCACGTTTATACAAAAACATCGAGTTTTAGGATTGTAGACTAAAATATTAACATTAGATTATTTATAATAACAAAATATGATTTGTAAAGGTCCAAATAATCATATATTTTTTACTCATATTTTATATGTTACTATTCTCATTAGATTAGTATAAAATATAAGCGCGATGTATGTTTGGTCTGTCGTCGTCGCGAGAAAACTCCTGATACCATCCTTAAGAGTCCTTATATGGGACCAGGATAAGGACATAGGCATTTTTTTATAGAATAGGTAGACGGATGCGAATATGGGCCACCTGATGGTAAGTGATCTCCACCACCCTATAAATCGCCACCAACCTTGGGAAGTAAGATGTTATTTATCTCGTGCCTATAGATACACTGATTCACTTACTCACTCTTAAATTCGGAAAATAACAATACTAAGCACTGCTGTTTTGCGGTAGAATAATTGTTGAGTGCGTGGTACTTACCATATATAAATTACATTGATTGTCTCGTTGGTCTAGTGGCTAAATGTAATGCCACGAAACCACAACGCCGGTCCTGGGTTCAAATCCCAGGTCGGGCCAATAAAAATTCTGAATATGAGAGTTAGGGAATAGAGAGTGCACCTGTGTTTGCGCACACACTTGTGCACTATAATATCTCCTGCGCAGTTGGCTAATTACTCTCGAGATTGGCCGCCGTGGCCGTAATCGATCCGCCTAAGATAATCGATCTCGAGGAGAGTAGTAGTAATATATAAATGAGAGTATTTATGAAATATTACGCGAATGACGACTTTATTAATCAGAACAACGAATAATTTCAAATTATACTTTAAAAGCTATTTCACATTTATCCTTGAAGTTATTAAAAAACCATTACGACAGTATCCATTAAAACATATGCTTAACATAAACTTTTATAATGCAATAATAGACCAATCACTGGAAGCTTTTTGGATATATTCCAATGACTAATATATAAGGACCAATGTCGTTGCTCTAAATAAAACCTGTGCCATACGCGTTCTGTTTTTAACCAATCATAGTGCAGCTTCAGAACTTAGTGTATTTATTTTGATTATTATATTGGCCATGATAAGTAGTTATCCTGTCATTTAATAAAAAAACAATTGATTAATTTTTATTTTAAAAAGCACTTTTTTCATAATTATGAATAATATTTTTATCTTTTTCCACTGATTCTATAAATAGGTAATTCATTTGATAAATAATTAATTTGACAAATACTACAAATACGTTTATATATGCCAGACTATTTATAAAATAATATTTTAATAAAATATATTTTTTATATACTTAACTACAACATTCAGGATATTTGCAAAGTGAAATATTATTAGTGAAATTGTCTTTTATTAAATGTTTGCAGTATAACTTATATTTTATATATAATATATTTTTCGTCTGAATTTCTGGAACCTTTTTTGTAAAACGATCAATATTTTTTTATCATCATGTCTTTTTATCACCAGGTATTTTGAAAAACGTCTCTAATTCAGTGCGTTATGAAACACCAAAGTCGTAATTTTTAATTTATCATAACATAAAATTGCTCTTCATAATGTCTCATGATCAATTCATATGTAAATTCAAGCTGATTTATGGTTTACGGTCCGAAGGTCTCATCTCACTCCTGACAAGTGATGAATGTTAGGTGAAATGGTGTAAAGAAACTCCGGCAAAATCTACAGCCTTATATTATTATTAATCATTTTTATCATTTTAGATATTATCAACAGTCATCAACATTCCAAAATATAATTCAATTTTATAAAATGTCGATCTTAATCAGAATTCACCTTATTCAAATAAACCTACAAGGTTTATTTTAGTATAACGTCTTTTATATTTAGTATTATTGGTTTGGTTGTATTCGACAAGAAACTCAGTAGTTACATTTTTAGATCAATCAAAAAAAATAAATAACAATCTTGTATATATTTTTATGTATCCTTTATAAACATAATGGTGTAAAAGTGCTCGCAAGAGCCTTCATGAATAAAGTACTTGTATGTGTTGATTTGATTTGATTGTAAAAGCTTATTTGAATGTTGTATATTTTGATGTAATGAAAGAAAAGTGAAGTTAATTGATTTAATTTATGTGGTGACCACCGATGTTGATCAGTGGTGGTATTATTTTATTTCAATATAGATACATATAAACAATTAAAAATAGTTACGTTACAAATCGTTACTCCATAGAATGGTGGCAAGGAAGTAAGCATTTTCACTTTAAATAGCATTTAAAAATTGAATTAGAATTATTGTTATACTTAAAATTCTGCATCATGCCCACGACCTTCCTCATTCCTCTATAGAATAATTCCTCTTGCAAAAAAAGTTGAGAATATTCGCCATAATTTTTGTGAGGTTGACGCACGAGCCTCCAATGACAAGACAGATTTTTTTCCGTAGAACAAGTCTGGGTAAGTAGGACTGTATTTAAAGGTCGTAGTCCTTAGTCTGTCAATTTAGGTCAAGAAATATTTAAACAACAGCGACAGTCGCCAAAACTATTACTAAATTTATTCTATTTGTCTTTTTCACGTGTAGCGTGTGTATCTCAGACATGGTTCAGTGGATAGAATTCACTTGACTTAAAAGGTGATCGCGGGTTCACATCCGAGCTTCACTTTGTTTCTCGGCCGTTAAGGAAAACATCGTAAAGAAATCTTAACTAGCAGTAGAACACCATCACCTAGCTTTACTGAGCAGCAGAAGAGGCCTCAGCCGAGTAGGGGATGTTATTGAAGTTTAAGTGGCACCCATCTTAGCCAATAAGAGACAACGACATATACAGATTATTATAGTACCAATTGTTAATTTTTAGGAAGAGTAATTTTTCAGATTTTTTTTGGCGGGTTGGCTGGTGAACACTTTAACTTATACTGGATTTGTTTGACATATACATTATTATAGTGGTAATTATTAATTTTAAGGAAGTTACCCTTCCTTTTCAGATTTTTGGATTCGGAAATCGGTTGGCTGATTGTTGATATTATAATACAAAATTTAAAAAAAAATGTAAAATGGCGGGAATGTAAGCTTAAACTGAAACAATAAAAGTTACTGTACAGACTACATTATATCGTATAATATATAAAGTTTTGCATTTTACAAGCGATTAAATCCTTCGCTTACTGAGTTAAGTAATACTATATTATCATGTTCTTGTGATAAAATTGTAATTATATTAGCATTTCTCTGTTAAAACGCAATTTTAATTCTTGTAAAGATAAACGGAAAATTTCTTTCAGTGGGAGCGAGACAAAATTCCTGCTAGTTAGTAAAAGCGAGACAAAAACCCAAACCAAACAGATTTTAACAGTTATAATGTGTTTATTCAAAATAAATTAGGTAGTTAAGTTAATAATGAAAACACATTATTTGCCTCATTGGTCTAGTTGCTAGCATTTAAGGTCACATATCTCAATGTCCTGGGAAATTCGGCTCTCGGAATCTGGACGTTGACAGTATTGTCACTCCCGTGCCTTGGAAAACACGTACGTTAAACAGTTGGTCTTGCATCTGAACTCATCTGATCGTATCGGATTTGCCGTCCCATCGAACGAGGCGTGAAGAGGCATCTTGTGGGCCGGCAGGATAGTGCAGAACATTCTTCCCGACTGTCCTGGCCATCGTCGCGTTTGGACTTCACTACTACTTACCATCAGGTGGAGTGGAGTCAATTTCTTTCCCGATACATTAAAAATATTTTTTTTGAGGATACACTCTTGTAATATACATTCTTCGCCTGACTTGCGAATGACAATCGTGGCTGAAATCGATTAGGTCGTAAACAAACACATTTTTATGTACGAAACATTTTTATTATTTTGCAAAAAGCAGATTACACGCACATAATACCAAGTGTTGTCTTTCGTTATCTCATTGTCACATTTGTGGTATTATTACGTAGTTTATTTAACCATATATAAACAAACTGTTCATCTGTTTATCAGTAATCAATTTCAAAACGATTATAGAATAGGTAGGTGGACGAGCGTATGGGCCATCGGATGGTACATGGTCACCAACGCCCATAGACATTGCCATTGTAAGAAATGTTAATCATTGCTTACATCGCCAATGTGCCACCAACCTTGAACTAAGATGTTATTTATTCTACTAAGGTGTTTCTCTTTTGGGGTTTCTTTGGGTTTGCCCATTTTTTTAGGGAGTACATCTCCATAAAACAAACACTAAGGTAATGAAATATTATCTTTAGCTGATTATGTATATATATACATTGTTTATGACTAGTCGAAGTGCGAACCTAGTAGAGGGTGCTAGGTTTCTAGTAGAGGGACGCAATTGTGAAAGGTCATATAATATACGGTGAAAATCTATTATGATGCGTGTATATGATATTGAAAGACTTATTCTACAGCCGCGCTATTCTTTAACAAACTTCGTTACTCGAGAGATTTTAAAAACCGACTAACGGTGATACACAGTATTTTTTTTAAGTATATAAGTTACAGTCTAAGGTAGAGCGCGCTTGCCTAGAAGATGCATATTCACTCTTGACTTGAAGGTACCCATATTGTAGGTGGTGGGAAAAACAGAGGTCAGGAGGGTGCTCCAGACCTTAGAGGTAAGTATATCATCACTTTTTGAAATTTCAAAATTGTTCAGTGGTGAGTAGTAAATAGAATAGCTTTTGCTGGACAGTGTCTTATCATATTTTATATTTACTTTATTGAAGATAATTAATATAAAACATCTGAAGCATCTTTTTAGTAATTTATTAAAGATCACAATCAGGAATATTGAAATTTATATTCAATGATTTTCCATTACTTTATATATAAATAAAAGCCTAAGTAATTAAAAACAATTTATGGAAAAAAAATAAAGAAATATTTACAACTTTACTTTAATTTAGTACAACGAATATTTTGAAAATGACCTTTAAATTAAATATAATAAAAGAAAATAATTTAAGCATAGAAATATACATATATTTGAAAACCTACGTAATAATACCACATATATTTCAAAATAATTTAAGCAACCCTATTATAATGACAATGATAATTACGCTATAATGATCTCATATAATTCACTATCATTAAAAGAATATTTACATCGAAATTCATTACTTTCATATTTTGGTATCAAGATTAAAATCTACGAAGGATACATGGCAATTACGATCTATATAAATAAAACTTTGAACAATAATTAACTTAAATTATTAAAGTCGGATTTGTTCGACTAAGTTGATATTACAAATAACAAATGACTTTGAAATCAATGAAATCAACGAAGTATCGGTAACGGTGAAGGTGATAGTAATGAATAATATAAAATATCACAGCCCAACGTAAACATAGGAAACACTTAATTTTAATCAACATCAGCCAACAATGAAGGGTGAAGCAAAATAGGCAAAGATATTCAATGAATATGACGTCACAAACGAACTCTCTTGTAACAATATATTAGTTTTTAGTTAATCTAGTTATTTACCAATAAATCCACTCATATTATAAAATTCAAATTCCAAAGTTATCGTCTACGCTATACACCGATCTAATTATTTTTAAAGTTACATATTGCTGTTTTTTTTTCAAGAAACTAAATCTACATTAGTTTCAATTTAAAATCTTTCTATGTTTTACATAAGTACTACAAATACATATACATTATTATTTGTTTACTAATAATGAATTAAATTTACGCTAACATTAGTTGATGTAGTTAAGAATCTTATAAAATTAAAGAAATTAATGATTAAAACAAAACACGTTGGACGGAGTTTAACCGAAGTTTAAAAATTTAAATGGGTTGACATATATTTCAGATTGAAACAACATTTTCGATAAAAAATAAATCCGAACACAATTCTTTGTCTAAGGAATAACACAATAACAACAATGATATATGAATTTGTTTGTTGTAATATCTAAAGAAGTCACAACCGTATATTATTACTTTTATTACAATTATATTTATAATAAAATGTATATTTATAATACAAATACATACTGGGTACATAAGATAAGAACTGGCTATTAGAAAGTCGTGTGTTTATTTATTTTTTTAAGATTTAATTCTTAATCGAATCTAATAAACTTTGAGCCTTAATTACTTATTTAAAAGGAAGACACATTGACTTTATAGAGCGACATCTCATTAAAGAACTAAAACCACCAAATGCTTATCGTAACGCTTTTTACTAAGTATTATATGTAAGACATAAGAACTTTGATAAGGTTATTTTTTCTTGAAACGTGGATAAGCAATTGGTGTTTTGAATAGTTCTTAAATTACATATACATTAATGAGGTCGCGGAGTTGTAAGCGAAGACACTATATGGACATTGACTGATAGATATTTTATATGAGGAATCAAAGATGTACACCGAAGTAAATTTCGAAATACGAATTTGCAAATTTTGAACGATCATGCTGTTCTTAATTTAAAAGTTGTAATGTAAGATCATTTAATATATAACAATAAAGATACACAATCTATAGGAATCGATTTTTAAATTTCTAATCACGTGACAAGGATCATCTAGAGTTAATCATTTGATAGATCGATTTGACGCACATCGCTCAAAATTTACTATATTATTTTAACCATCGAATTATTAAAGGTTAGTATTAAATGACTATAGACATCATAAAAAGATAAACACCACACTGATACACCAAAGTCTAGTCGGTCTATTACAGTTAATAGCACAACAATTATTATTTTATAACTCGAATTTTCTATTGAAGCGTTATTTGTCCCCATAATCATTATCATATCTCCCTATAAATGTTTAAATGAAATTATTTTTATATCTATATTATCATCGCTTAATTTTAAATCTACTACATTTACATTTAAAGATTTATTTACAATTATTTTATCTCTATCTGCTATAAAAAAATCATTGAAATGATTATTTATCTTTTATCCGAGCGTCAAAAGATTTTTCAGTGGTTTGTATTGAAATCATTTTAATGGAAAATACAAACTTGAATAGTTATCGGATTGAAATTGATGGGGTTTTATAAGTAAATCGTTGAATATTTGTTATTAATCGAAATTATTATTATGATACTGTTAATTTGTTTGAAATTTAACTCAAGATATGAGAGCACTACGATTGAAAGTAAGTTAGACTTAGTATCGTGATATTTGTATTCATCTACTTATTGCTATCAATTGTTTCTTATATAATAACATTTATAAATATTAATTGCTAAAATAAATAATCATAACATAATTCATTTTTTATAAATTAAAGCCTCTAAAATTAGTATTTACATTTATATTTGGCCTCTTCGTCTGTTTCTGAAACATTATGTTTTAGGCCTACGAATCAGCTATCTTTGGAATTAATACTATTGTGAAAATGATCTATACAAAACTATTTACATTAAAAAATTACACACCACATTATATTTAATATATATTACGTTCTAGCTATCATTAGAAATATTAGAAAAAACCAACACAATTGAAATTAGATTTCATAAATAAATATAATCTTAGAGATTCATGCATGTTAAATACAAGACGATAGTCAATTCACTATTAATTCTATTACAGACATTTATTTAATCGATATTTACAACAATCGATATATAGTTCAAAATTCAGTCAATAATCGGAATATGTTACATCATATTTCGTTGAAACACTAGGCCTGTCAAACGGCTGTCACTTGATCATAGTTCGGCGATATTCAAAGGGATGCAAGATCTGATGCCCTCCTCGATGGGATAGGCACTCGAAGCTGAGCGGATCCTCGTCTATCCAACCGTTCCAAAGCGTCTGAATCAGACGCACCGCGCCGGCAGAAGCTACAAAACGCGCACGCCAAAGTATTCTTGAACGCATTACGAAAGTCTCTGTTGAAATACGCATAAATGATCGGATTTAGGGCTGAATTGAAATAACCAGTCCAAAACATGATAACAGTCACAACCTCTGGATATGTACACGAATCACACAATGACGTCGACAAATAGAACAAGAAGAACGGTAACCAGCAGAGGATGAAAGCGCCCATAATTATACCCAAAGTCCTAGCCGCTTTGTGTTCTCGTTTCATTTTCAGGATATTCCTATCTTTGGTGGGAGTTGTGGCGTTGATATGTAATGCGCCGTTTTTGTCGCCAACTTCTCTCGAATGACGATGCATGAGCATCGCGTTACCTGCTCTTGCGTGAAGAGCTTTCTCCTGGCGATTCGCTTCTTTGAATATAGCGAGATAGGTAAATATCATGATAGTGCATGGTATCCAAAAAGATATTGAGCTGGATATGACAGCATATGGTTTGTTCACTTTGAATTCACATTGATTTAACTCCCTGGTTCTCATGTATTCACTGGTGGTGTACCAGCCCATGAAAATTGGGGCGTATGATATTGTTATAGGACTGAGCCATGTCGCTGCTAACATGACAAACGCCATCTGAAAGAAATAGTACATTTTAATATTATAATTGTAGGCAAATTTAATTTAATTTATATTTTGTTTATTTGAAAAATAATTTAAAAGCTTTTTACTGTTAAAACCTATTAACTGTAATTATATTTCGCTTGGAAAAGTTCTTGTGTTGCTAAAATCCTCACAAAGTTATAAGTTAACCTCCTTTAAGTAACCCTTTTAATCTTTTCAAAGAAAACTTTGGCGTAAACGATTATTCTAACAAATAATTTTAAATGCATAACATTTTTGAGTCAAACTTCATCACCAAGTTTATAATGAACTAGGTTTGAAAATAATAATTAAAACCATTAACAGACAGACTTTTAAATATTTACAAAAACATTACATTCTAACATCGATAAAAATCTATTCAAATAAATAAAACAAGCTATTTTAAACACAAAAACTTTTTTTACAAACCTTTTTCGTCATCTTAATAGGATATTTGAGAGGTTTTACTATAGCGTAATATCTGTCCACTGATATGCAACACAGATGCAATATCGAAGTTGATGTAAAATAAACATCTGAAGAGTTCCAAAGGTCACAGATAACTGGACCAAAGATCCATTCATTGTAAAACTGTACGCTAAAATTAAAAGGCATTACGACCATAGCGACAAGAATATCAGCAAACGCCAATGATACCACGAAGTAATTTGTTATGACACGAAGTTTTCTGAAAATAATGAGACATTTAAACATTTGAAATAACAGATATTTAAAATTAGAATTAATTATATTAAGATTTGATTTAAATCAAAATGAGATGGTCATTTGTCTTCCTTACATTTTAAATAATTACTAATTCAACGCATGGTAAGACAATCAGCGATATTATAAGGACACCTTAAGAACGATAGTTATATAGATAGTAGATATACATAATAATATATGTATATAATGTAAAAAGTGTTTTATATTTCTCCCTGTGTCTTTAGAAAAAGATGACCAATTATCATTAGAAAGCTTATTCGCCTTCCTAATATTGACAATAAATAATTAGAATATTTCTAAATAAATTTGGATTTCTTAGTCATTAAACTAAACATAAAAGACCATATTATAAAACTTAAGAATCGGATTTACAGAAAAAAACACAAGTTTATACAGAAAAAAAAATAATTACGTTCTTATCCTTTTTTATACTCGTAATATGAATTTTACTATAAAATAACTTGAAAAAGTCAGCGGTATTTTTCTTTAGAAATATTTCAGCAAAACATATAATTATTACGAGACAGTAACACGTAAATATTCTTATTTTAATGACATCTGTGCCGAGTAATTTTATTCATTTTTAAACACAAGCTTTAAAATAAGGAAACGTAAAATGACGTTTAAAAGTATATAAAATAAAATATACGTTGTTTTACAAAACATAAAGAGAGAAATGCACTATTTGACCTTATGATTTTTATTTGTCTCTGAAATTCTGTTATTATATTATATATAACATATTCTGTATAAACAAAAATAATACAAATAATAAATATTTAGAGCATACATTCAAATATTACAATAACGTAAACAAAAACATATTACGTAGCTTATGTTTTATAGGAGTTTATTGACCATGACAGTAAAATAAGCAAACCTGTGTCGCATAACACTGACGATAACGAGGAGGTTTCCAAGTACAGCCATTATCACGATGAGCAGCAACACGGCTGTCCGCAGCTTGAACATCACCGCTTGCGTCCATTCCGGATCTTCCACGCCCGTCGCGTTGCTGGTCTCGTTCCGGGTAACATTTACTTGATCCATAAGGGGCAGTCTAGATTCAAAATTTAATATATTTAAAATTATTGTATTAAGTCGAGATGGCCTAGTGGTTAGAATGCTCGAATCTTAACCGATGATCGTGGTTTCAAGCCCGGACAGGTACCACTACGGCGATTGTAATATTCTACGTTAATAAAGTACATTTTGTTTTGATTTTCTGCTGATTCACACCCCTTCTTGGAAATGTTTCGAGTATAACCAACCATCACACTTCATGCTGCTTGGCAGATAAGCTTGACACATGATTCATATTTTTTATTTATTCTTCATGATGTTTTCCTTAACCACCAATAACAAGATGAATTATAAACTTCAACGCAAGAAAATTCAAAACTGTTTTTTTATTCGATATACAATTATTTAGTCATTTGGAAAATCACTTCCATAACAAATAAGTATGTTATAAATTGTAAGAAAATAATCACTTTGCTTAAGCAGTACATGACACCACTACATTTTTTCCTTTCCATTATATTGCAGATTCCCAAAACCTAATATTCTTTGAATTTAAAACGTTCGATTAAAAATACCTTAGCCTATCTTCTAATATGAAATTTGTCGCTACCTTTAACTTTCTTGCTTATCCTTCTTTACTTCAGTTTCATTATCGCAAGCTACCTCACTCCGTACAATCGATTGCTCATTAACGATCATTCTAACTAGATCACCTATTGATTTATTATCAGAAAGTCATTCGTCAAGTTATCCATCCTTTTCTTCTTAACGGTCTCAGATGTTATTTCCACTATTCTTTTCGCATACATTTTCAGTTATAAAAACTTCATGTTTTCATCTTTTTCGATCTAGTCTTCACATCCTTCCATTATATTATCTGAAAAAAAAAATTCATTGCGATATTATTTAAATGATTTTTGTATTTTTTTATTATCCTTTTAAGCAAAATTTATTTGATTGGGTTTCGTGCAAGCCCGCTTTGTCAGTGTTCAGGTTCCATAAGTGAGTGACACAAGAACCATAAACTTAGTCCCCAAGGTTGGTGGCGCACTGGCAATGTAAGGAATGGTTGATATTTCTAACAGTACCAATATATATGGGTGATGGTAACCACTTATATTCAGGCCCATTCTCCCGACTGCCTACCTATTTTAAATTAAAAAAAAAAACATAAAAATGACAAATCATCATAATTGGAACATACCAAAGAGAAAAAAAAATCTTTTTTTATTTGATCGATCAAATATTATTAAAAATATTTTTATTGACGAAAGAACTAATGAAATGATGTGAAGGCCTCAGTTTTTTCTGCGGTTATTTTAAGTTGAGGTGTTTATTTCCGAACCAGTGGTGGATTATTGACGATCAGTAAGCAAGTGTAACGCTTATACGTTGAAAAAAGATTTTCTCTTTTGCTTTAATAATAATTTAAAAAACATTTATTATCAATTCAATCAAAAGCAATATTGCGTTTTAGAATTTTTGAATCTTTGTATTAAAGATAAAATTTATTCCGTAATAAATTGTTTTAATCAGAAGTGTAAGTCTTGACTACAAATGTTCTTGACAGATTTATTGGATCACAGTTACACTTTATCGCTTCGGATTGCTGTAAAAATAATACTTTTTAAAACTAAAATTTGCTAATCCTATTTTAAATTATAGTGATATAACGTTCATTTAACTTTAGTAGTATTATAGGTGGCTTTAAGTTATTTTATTATTATCATTATTACATTTGTTTCAATTTTAGTATTGTAAAGAAATCAATTAATTGATGTCCTCGGCTGAATTTGATTCATAAATCCATGAATAGGATTAATACTTATTTATTTACAAATTAAAACGATTCGTAAATTATGTATAAAGAAATTAATATAAGATATTTTTTCTTTAATTCAATCGGTGTTACAAAAACATTTTCATGGAAGTATACTTTATAAGATAACAAATACCACTATTCTCCATTTATTACTTTAATTAAAGTTTAAAGTCTAAAAAACACTGTTAACCTCTTTAAATATCTGACATAGTATCTCCAAAGACAATCTGTGCTTTATTAAAGTCGTTAAACATAGAATACTGTCGTAGATAGGGTCATAAAACAATGAAAAGTTCTGGAACAAATAAATAAATAACATTAATTAAAATAGCGGAGTGATCTCTTTACAGGAAGACCCTATTAAACTAGTATTTGTAATGACATGGATATAAATTTAAACAAGAATAACTCTTATTTACCGACTTACCCCAATTATAATACCAAATATAATACAACAAAATTAAACTACCAACTCATTATAACGGCCTCAAAAATGTCAACAGCACAATCGTGATCAGCGGTAAAAGAAACTGATATGATGTTTCAGGTGAAATTCTAACAAATGTGTGATGATAATGCCGACCGATTTCACTACCCACTAATACTTTTGATTCATCGCAGTGGAAACCTTCAGAAAGGTACCCGGGTGTAATGGGGGTGGAAATGGGTTATGTGGGATTCTTACCCACTAAAACCACTGCAATGGCCGTTCTAAGCACGGATCGGAGAGGCTGCAGGATCGTGTTGATATAACGCATCCATGGCCTCTCCCGTGCTATGCTCCGCTCGTGGCGGAGCTCTACTCAAGGGGCGAAGGTAATCTCGCCCCCAGCACTAGCCACTAGACCAACGATGCAGTGCAATCCAACATATATGTATCTTTCGCAAATATATTGTCAAAGCCGTGATATTATAATTTAAAGGTAGATTGTCAAGCGACTTCATTTCTTGCAATTTAACGGTCTGGTCTTGGTGACATTGTAATGTCACGGGGACACTTTAGTGACACTATAATAAATCTAGGTATATATATGAGCGAAGTTGGCTATGAGAGACGTCGAGCATTCTAATTGGTTCTAAAATAGTTGGGCCGTTTCTTTAAAAAAAAAATAGAATTTAAAAAAATACTGGTAACGATTTCTTAATTAACAGATATATAAAATGACCGATATATAAAACTATTCAGTCTCCTTGTTACAATGAACATCGTCTGCGTATAGAGAGAATACAGAAGCGATTTGTATATCATCTATCCAGAAACAAAAAAACCTCTTACAATAAATCTAATAAAAATTACAGCAATCTCTTGAAAGACTTTAATATGGATAGTCTCTCTGTACGCAGACAATTATTAGATCTCTCTTTCCTATTTAAGATAATTCGTAACGAGATCGACTGTACTTACTTACTTGAAAAGATATACTATCGTATTCCAAGGCGCAATGTTCGTAGTTTTCTGGGCACTTTTGATGTCAGAATATCAAACGAAATTAGGATGTAATGCACCAATGCCTAGATCATCACGGTTGTACAATGGTTTTTGTCAAGGTCTAGATATTTTTAATGACTCTGCCATGATTTATCGTAAACGGGCGCTAGAATTGTTGAGAGATGCAAATAAATAAATAAATAAATAATAAATAATGTTATCTTAATTTTATTTTGTATTAACTAGTATATTTTTAGTAATTTTTTGTAACGTAAACTTTGCATGAATTTAATGAATTATTTAATTTTAATTTGTACCTATATCAATTTCAAACTATTTGTGTTATTAATTTTAATTTTATTAAGTGCATGTTTATTTTTTTATGATCTTTAATTTGTACCAATTTGGACTTATTTTTTTTTTAATCTTTCTACTCATGTTGCTATAATTATGTGTTAATGTATTTTTAAAACAAATATTGTAATTGTTGTGGCTACTTTAAAAAGCTTCACATGTTAGCCATTTTCACTTAATTGTTTTACATTTGTCATTAGAACATGTAGTAGCTACTAGTGGTCCTTAAAATAAATAAAATAAAATTCAGTCTTCACTGACAGATGATAAAATTTATTACTTGATTTTAAAATCAATAATGTATATTGGATTCCATACACATGTGGCATAATTCCAATACGCAAACTCCTATTAATCTACCTTTTTTATATAATAGGAAGGCGGACGAACATATGGGAAACCTGATGGTAAGTGGTCACCAACGCCCATAGACATTGGCATTGTAAGAAATGATAACCATCGCTTTTATTTAAATTTAAAAAAATCGTTAAGGAACGCTTTTATGCTAAAGGATATTACACGACCAATGACTAAATTTTAAATAATTGCACATCTTGGGAATGAAATGATCGCCTCCAAGTATTTCAAATTAAAAAAAATGTATATATAATTCGGCTATTGTTGTATATTATTTATTGTAAAGGATGAGATATAAAAAAAACCCGCTGAGTTTCTTTCGCCGGTTCTTCTCAGGTCTGAGCTGCTTATTTCCGAACCGGTGGTAGATTTATGACAATCAGTAAGCAAGTATAACGCTTCTATATTGAATAAAGATTTTTGACTTGGACTTTGAATACGCCACCAACCTTGGGAACTAATATGTTATGTTCCTTGTGCTTGTAATTACACTGGCTCACTCACCCTTCAAACCGGAACACAACAACACCAAGCACTGCTGTTTTGCGGTAGAATATCTGATGAGTACCTACCCAGACGAGCTTGCACAAAACCACCAATAACCTGTCTACCTGTCTTATTATATCTGAGTTACATGACCTTTGGACATACAGTTGACTTTCATCTGACATATATTATTCATAATAAAATGTCTCTGCTAGTCGCACTATATCCAGACTGGTTGCGGACGTGACGTAACACTTAATTTCCTATGGAATTTCGACCAATAAAACTTCGACTCGGAAATCTAATCAAATTGTATGAGTGCTCTTATCGTTATTAAAATATAAAATTAAATATTTCGTATTATCTTATAATATACTACCACTTTACCCGGGGTTTCACTCGCACCATAATTCAAGATAGCAAATATTAATTTTCATCCCCTTTACATTGCCTTAGGTGTTAAAATTTTAAAAATACTTTTAGTGCTAGCCTATGGCTTAAAAGCAAATTATATGCCGTATGCAAAATTTTCATGGTGTCCTAGTAGTTTGAGCTGCGCGTTCTTATGTCAGTCAGTCAGTCAGCTATTTTTATATATATACAAATAGATGTTGATATATATGTATATGTTTGGTATCAAGTTTTCTGCGGTTATTTTCAAGTTTCTTCTTACAGAATAGCCCTACTGCATTCGTATTCAGTAACTCGTGACCAGAATCCTTAAAAGATAATCTAAAGCAGTTTATAAACGCATTATAAACCGAACATAACTTACGTCTGAAGGAACAAATATAAGATAATTATTTAGTAATTTAAGTGAAATATCATGTCACTCACACAACAGCTCAAAATACTATCAGTTACTGTCAAGAAACACAACAAGCTTTGTATATCGAAATTTTATAGCGGAAGTGAATATAAATAAATATAATTTCTTTATTTCGGACCTTGAACAAGTTATGATTAAAAAAAAAATATTTAAAAAAAAATCTGCTGCACACTGCAGCACAGGTTAAATATACAATGTGTGTATATAGTGCCTCGGTATAGGGAGCTCAAGCTACCTAGCTACTTAGCACCCACTGAAAAGAAGTCATCGGTGTGTGCGTATACAAACCGATGTATCGGTATGACTACACCATCTTGAAGGGTTGTTTCATGTGTTGAATGAAAATGCCACAGATGTACCCACCAAACCTTTTCAAAAGAATATCAAAACATTCTTGAAAAGTGGGACATAGACCGATTTTTTTTTACACGATGATAATCCATTTTATTCTTCTATTACGTTAAAAAATAAGATAAGATCGATATTAAATTATATTTTTCGTAGAGCATTATGCATTTTTTACAAATATAATGATTTAAATATACAAAAATATTTATATGAATAATATTCACAGAACAAGCAAACAATGCCATCAAATAAGATATCTGACCAGTTTCACTTCAAAAGATGGCATTTTCTCTATTATTATTCTGGGAACGGAGAACAGTTTATGAGTTATGCTCACAAATAATGGTGACAGCAGACTTGCAAGGAAATAACACGCTTATATACGACGCAGTGAATTGAATTTAAACATCTTATTTATTATTGTTTAATGTACTAATTTTAAATGCTAAAATTTCTTGCACAAAGCTCTACCACCAGTAAAGTTCTTACAGCACCGATATACATATAAACGTAGCTCATTCGCATGTCCGCCGATTTTATATTTAAAAAGCCAAGATGGCCTGGTGGTTAGAACGCGTGAATCTTAAGCGTGATCATGGGTTCAAGCCCGGGCAAGCATCACTGAATTTTCATGTGCTTAATTTGTGTTTATAATTTATTTCGTGCTTGACGGTGAAGGAAAACATCGTGAGGAAACCTGCATGTGTCTAATTTTATTAAAATTCTGCCAGATGTGAATTCTACCAACCCGAATTGGAGCAGCGTGGTTGAATAAGCTCCATACCTTCTCCTCAAAAGGAAGAGGAGGTCTTAGCCCAGCAGTGGGACATTAACAGACTGTTACTGAGTACTGAATATTTTATATTTAAAAAAAACGAAACGTTTTTACTTCACATTTAAATACAATCGCTGATTCTAGAACAAAACGAACATTTTTGTATTCAATTAATACGTTAAAATATACAATGTGTTCTAATAAATCGTCTCGGTTACGTCAATATTTCACAATTTAACCAATTTACCGTGTCTGCGTTCAGACCCACTGTTATTAATATATGTAATACTCTTATGTTACAATTTGCTAATATTAATTAAAGGCGTAATGACATTTGTGCGGTTCTTATATTATTTATATAATATATTTAATAAATTTGATAGTAAATACGAAGATAGGAATATAACAACGTTGATTCGGTGGATAGAACATCGGGACTTTAAGTAAAGTTTATGGATTCAAATCTGATTTGGTTTTTTCATGGATTAAATTCGTATTTAAGATTCATCTCGTGCTTGGCGATATAAAACATCGTGAGGATATCTCCAACTGACGGGTATGATTCCGTTACACGTATTTGCTTATTTTGTTTAACAATATTTTATTTTTAAATTTGAACTAGAATTGTGCTTTATTCTCCCTAACCCTTATTATTTATTATATTACATTAAATATATAATTATTCAATTGCCCTTTCTATTAAAAAAAACTTAATAAACTCTCGTTCCTTCAAAGTCATTGCGAAAGCCACTGTGGAATGCCAAAAATTATTAAACAAAATTGACTATAATAATAGTTAAAAGGCTATACGCATCAAAAAGATTATCACTGTGAATCGATATATAAAATAGACATACGAAGTAAAATCGTCGGTCGACCTTGCCACAGATATTTATTTATTTATATATATATATAAAAGGTGGGGAGGCTTTCGTCCAGCAGTAGACGGCAAACGGCTGAAAAAAAACGAAGTAAGTTCTTCCAGCTTATAACAGCAATAGCACGATTGTAATCATATGGTATCTGACTAATTTATTATCATATTATTATAATTGTATGTATTGGTAATAGACTTAACAAAGTTTCATCGTATTAAGAGAAAATAGAGTTAACAGTGTCGGTAATTATCACAAGCATTTAATATTAATCGTGAACCATTTGGGAGATAATTAGTTTAACGTTCACGCTTTAAGGTTGAATAAGTTACCGATGAAATGAGAATAGTAAAATATATTTAATTGATTGCTGGGACAGAAGATCTATATAGACAACGTTTTAAACGTAACATTTTGTTATTTACAGTAAACAGTGTAATTTATTCAAAATAAAGTAATATCATGTGAAAAAATAATAATAGAAGGAGTTATTATATATACTTAAAATCCCTTGCCATGAATATATCTAGAGTAAGATACTCGGATACTTCAAGATTGTATCCTCTCTACGGACATACAAAATACTTTCTACGAACTAAATAGGTTAATGTAAAAGACGATGCAAATAATCAAATCTTACAATGCCAATGTCTTTGGGCGTTGACCACTTACCATCAGATGGTCCATATTCTCGTCCGCCTACCTATAGTATAAAAAAGTGATAGTAGATAAATATTGATTCACCGTGAATACTTATAACATGCCAAGCAAAATCTTGAAATTGCTTATTTATAAATCATGACATAAGCTTATCCTGTCAGTAAGCAAAAAAAGTGGTACTATAAAATATATTTTAAAAATATAGTCAATCTTTAGTGGATTTATTTCAAGGTGGGAACTATCATAAAGGGAGATAGGAAAAAATGAGGTAAAAAAATATGAATTTAAGTATTTCACAAAATAATGGATTCCATTTCCGATTTCGTACATGAAGATAAAGGTCTATATAAAACGTTTATATAAAACAAAAAAAATCTTATTTTTTTTGGCTAATAACGTCGCGAGCTTACGCAAAACACCTCAAAAAAGTACGATACTGTAGCGGAGTTGTGAATGATGTTGTAGATGAGGTTTGATTAAAACAAAGTTTCTTCCACTACTAATTTATTTCTTGTAGAAATAATAAAAATAAAGATAGGCACAGCACATAGTAGAATGAGAAGAACGGAGTATGAAGATAAGTTTTAATGCAAGAAGGAAGTATGACTTATTACAAATACTTAAGGTGCAAAATTGTGTAGCAAATTACAAACTAGAAGCGACGTGCGTGCAGTACGAGATCTAGGATTCGACTCGTTGGCGGAAGGCGGCCGACTGCTGAACCGATGCGCTGACGTTTCTTTGTTTAAAGTTTTTATTTTCTGTGCAGTGACGGAGAAAGAATACATTTCACTGCCCCTCTCTTTCCCATGGGTGTCGTAAGAGGCGACTAAGGGATATCTGAGCGACCATCTGCTCATCTGGTGGTAGGATGCTAATATCCGCCTGGCTTGTTACCACCGTACGCATGGTGAAAAACTCGTGAAGTGGCTTGCAGCCGCGTTTCGAGGTCAGCCAGCGTACAGCCAGAGCCCGAGCGAGTATTGCCGCGATGGGTGTTGGTCCGGTTGGAGACGGCTGTTGAACCAATGCCGGGGGAAACTGTATTGACCTGCCGGTCAGGGAGACCCGAAGAAACGGCTGTTCCGCTGGCCGCCCGTGGCATAGTACAGGGGCCCGAGCGTGCCTAACCAGCTCGTGAGGCTGCCCCACCAGGCCACGCATAATCTCGGGGTGGACCGTCGTGCCGGTTGGTGACCGGTAGGTGGGGTCCCGGCGGCCACTTCCGGGGGGGTTCGAGGGCCCTTCCGTCCGGCGGGTCAGTGTATTTTTCCTTTTGGCAACCACTTGGGGAAACACGCCTCCACACTTTGCCCATCCCTATCGTGGCAATACATCGCTCGCTTCACGTCTCTTTTCCATTTAATTTCTCCCAAATGGCGCAACAAAAAAGAAATAACGGTCGTACAGCGGTGCTCACCCCCACCATACCCTCGCTGTTTGAGGTCGAGTTCTCTAACATCCGAGGACTCCACACTAACCTCAACGCTGTCCACCACCATCTCGAGACAGCACGGCCAGCAATGTTGTTTCTCACGGAGACACAAATACTCCGTCCTGCCGATACCAGCTACCTTAATTATCCCGGCTACACGCTTGAAGAATCCTTCAAAGCGAAAGCCGGAGTATGCTTGTTCGTCAGGACGGATGTTTGCTGTCACCGACTGCGCTGCTTGGAGGACCCCTCCTTCTCCATGTTGGTGGTACGTGTGGACCTGGTTCGTCAGAGCCGAGTCTACGTGTGCCTCTACAGATCCCACAATGGTGACTTGGAGACAAGCCGACTATTTGACCATCTTAGTCGGGTGGCAGATGCTGCGCAAGAGCAATTTCCTAACGCGGAATTGGTGTTTTTGGGGGACTTTAATGCTCACCACGAATCCTGGTTGAAATCCCTCAAAACTGACCATGCTGGAAGGACTGCTCATGCTTTTGCTCTCACACATGACTTGACCCAACTGGTTGATCAGCCCACCAGGATCCCAGACATTGATGGGCAAGCACCTTCTCTACTGGACCTTCTGCTGACTTCTCACCCGGTGGAATATCAGGTTATGGTTCGGGCCTATCGGGATTTCTACCAGAGTGCCACAGGCCAAGCTGCCGCCACTAGCGGTATGCAAACGTCGCGTTTGGCACTATAAGTCGGCGGATTGGGACGGTATGCGCGATTACTATGCGTCGGTCCCTTGGAAGGAACGTTGCTTCAGTGGGAATGACCCGACAGCTAGTGCCGCTGCTGTTGCTGGCGAGATCATGCTGGGAATGGAATACTACAGTCCTAGCTCAGATCTCGTCAGTAGGAGTACGCGTAACCGTTGGTTCACTCGTGAATGTGCCGATGCTGTATCATCTAAGCAGGCGGCATATCGCAAGTGGATGAACGGCTGTATTAGCGGGGCATCTAACATTGACTCACTGAAAGCAAACTATAATAAAAATTCCAAGTCCTGTAGAAAGGTATACACGAGAGCGGATGCACAGCGCATTGTACAGATTGGTCATGACCTTGTTTCGCATCCTAGGGGCTCCCGTAGCTTCTGGTGTCTGACCAAGTCTGTGCTAAACAATTTCTGCCAACCTTCGCTGCCACCACTCAGAAATCCGGACGGATCGCTAGCTCACAGTCCGCAAGAGCAAGCTGATCTCCTGGCTAAACTCTTTGCCGACAATTCCGTCATCGATGATTGTAGTGCACTGCCACCTACAATACCTGCATGTGGCCATACGATGCCTGACATTAAAATCAGGCAACGTGATGTGCGTGCGGAGCTGCAATCACTTGATGTACGGAAAGCTAGCGGTCCCGATGGAATACCAGCCATAGTGCTGAAGAAGTGCGCAGCGGAGCTGTCTCCTGTGTTAACGCGCCTGTTCCAACTTTCTCTCTCTTCGGGAAGTGTGCCGGAGGCTTGGAGAAGAGCTAATGTGCAAGCGGTTCCCAAAAAAGGGGATCGGTCTGACCCGGCAAATTATCGGCCAATAGCTATCACCTCAGTACTTTGTAAGGTGATGGAACGGATTTTAAACAACCAACTGATCCATTACCTAGAAGATCACTGTCTAATTAATGATCGTCAGTACGGGTTTCGACCAAAACGGTCCACAGGTGATCTTCTAGCGTACGTAACACACCTCTGGGGTGAAGCTATCGACAAGCATGGAGAATCGTTGGCTGTCAGCCTCGATATCTCCAAGGCTTTCGACAGGGTCTGGCACAGAAGTCTTCTCTCCAAGCTACCGGCATATGGTCTGCCTGCTCAGCTATGCACCTGGATTGCCAGCTTCCTACACAAGCGTAGCCTTCGTGTTTTAGTAGATGGTTGCGCTTCACAATTCTATGTAGTGAATGCTGGGGTCCCCCAGGGATCTGTGCTATCTCCCACACTCTTTCTTTTGCATATCAATGATATGCTCTCCCTTGGGAACATACATTGCTATGCAGATGATAGTACAGTGCATGGTGGATACCACGGACGCGCAGTGGCTGGGCGGGCGGAAACTGAGGAGAGGCGGGAGAATCTTGTCATTGAACTCGATAGGACGTTAGAGCTCATCGCCAAATGGGGCTCTGATAATCTTGTTGAGTTTAATGCCAAGAAAACACAGGTATGCGCTCTCACGGCGAAAAAGTCAACATTTTCCCCTCTTCCCTCCCTCTGTGGTACTCCGCTGGTGATGCAAAGCAAAATCGCCATGCTGGGGATTGACGTTCGCTGCGACCTTAGTCCAAGGGATTACATCGAGGCTGTTATAAAAACAGCTTCACGGAAACTCGGAGTTCTGAACAAGGTGCGGCGCTTTTTCACGCCACAACAACTGTGCCTGCTGTACAAAACACAGGTACGGTCTTGCGTGGAATATTGCTCGCACCTTTGGGATGGCTCTGCTAAGTACCTACTTGAGGCCTTGGACCGGTTGCAGCGACGTGCCGTACGCATTATTGGCGACGTAAAGGTCACAAACACCCTTGAACCTTTACAATTGCGTCGTGAGATAGCAGCACTGAGCGCTTTCTATCGACTGTATCACGGCGAGTGCTCTGAGGAATTATTCTCTCTAATTCCTGCTTCCCCCTTCCTTCTTAAGTCCACGCGGGCTGGTTCTCGATGTCACCGCCTAACTGTGACATCAATTCCATCGCGAACAAAGAAATTTGGCAACTCCTTTCTTTGTCGCACTTCCAAAAAATGGAATTCCTTACCAGCTCACGTGTTCCCCTCCTCTTACAACCCGGGTTCCTTCAAACGAGGCGTGAAGAGGCATCTTGCGGGCCGGCAAGGCGAAGGCGGCTAGTGCAGAACGTTTTTCCCGTCTGTACTGGCCGTCGTCGCATTTGGACTCTACTACCACTTACCATCAGGTGGAGTAGAGTCATTTGCCCTCCCGGCGAATATAAAAAAAAGACTGTTTTTGCATTCTTCGAATGCCTTAAAAACTTCACCCGTGATGTCTACTGGATGTGAGCCTTTGACCTTATCAGTGAGAAGAGAGTGTAGAGGTGCTTGAATTTCCGCGGCACCTGGGATGAATTTGCGGTAAAAATTCAGCATGCCTAAGAATCTTCTTAATTCTGTCACAGTCTTAGGCACAGGAAATTCTTTAATTGCCTCGACTTTGGATTCCAATGGTTTGATGCCATTTGATGAAACGGTATATCCCAAGAAAGACACTTCAGAAACTCCAAAGACGCATTTAGACGCATTTATTACCATCCCATACTCCCGAAGCTTTTGAAACAGACTTCGTAAGTGATGTTGATGTGTTTCTTCATCAGGGGAAAATATGAGGAAATCGTCTAGGTATGCGTAGACAAAGTCTAAGCCTCTGGTCATTTCGTCAACAAAACGCTGGAAGGTCTGGCCGGCGTTTCTGAGTCCAAAGGTCATATATGGGAACTCATAAAGACCAAACGGTGTTGTGATGGCCGTCTTTGCAATGTCCTCAGAGAATACTGGAATCTGGTTAAATGCTCTCACGAGATCGATTTTGGAGAAAACACGACAACCCGATATGTTATGCGTGAAATCGTGAATATTCCGAATCGGATAGCGGTCAGGAATTGTTCTTGCATTAAGCATTCGATAATCACCGCATGGACGCCATCCACTTTCCTTCTTTGGGGCAAGATGCAAAGGTGATGCCCATGGACTCTCTGATGGTCGAGCCGTTCCATTTTTAATCATAGCTGCAAACTCTTCCTTGGCTATGAGCAATTTATCTGGAGCCAAGCGACGTGGCGAGCAAGATACTGGGGGTCCAGGTGTAGTCCTGATATGATGGACAGTGTTATGGTTAACAACCTTCTCGTTTCCAGCAGGACGTGTGATCTCCGGAAATTGACGTAGCAATATATGGTAGTTTGAATCACCGAGCAATGTCTTCACTGAAGAAATCGTGCTGGATGGTGATACTGATTCTGCTGAAGTCGTCAGGGTTGTGGTGCTATCGATGAGACGCTGGTTACGGCAGTCGACTATAAGACCATAATATGACAAGAAGTCGACGCCAATTATAGCCTTAGTGACATCTGCCACTATAAATCGCCATGTGTAGTCTCGACGCAGGCCAAGATTCAGCTCAAGGTGAGCAAAGCCGTATGTTGAAATAGAAGTCCCATTCGCGGCATAGAGTTGGTAATTGGTCGGAGATCTTCTTTCACGTAGTGCTGTGCGAGGGAAGACGCAGAGATCGCTCCCTGTATCAACGAGAAACTGCATCTTCGATTTTCGATCCGTTACGAAAAGGCGACCAGATACGTTATGGCTATCGGATGTCGCCATTACCGATTGCCTTGGTAGTTTTCCGACTTAAGATCGCATGGTTTCACACATTTATTGGCATTCTTTCCGTGTTTATTGTGATACCAACATAATGGAAATTTTCTGTAGTTAGACTGTGATCTCATTTGTACTGTCGGGCTACGTCGTCTTCTTGATCTCGATCTTGGTGTGTGACTGCGAGCAGAGAGAGCTTTTACTTGCTTTGTGAGCTCATCTATTTGTTTCGCCATTGAATCAATGGTTGGCTGGGGAGCAGATGTTGAAGCGACTTGAGGTGTGCACGGCACCAATTCATGTAAGCTGTCGGCTAAGTCAGCCAAAGCTTGAAGGTCATAAGTCTTCTGAGCCACAATAATTGGTTGAAGAGCAGTAGGCAGACGACTTATCCAAATAGTTTTAATAAAATCGTCTGGAACTGATGGACCTGCCAATCTTTGCAGGTGCCGGAGAAACTGAGATGGTCTCCGATCTCCTAACTCTTCGTGAACGAGTAATTAATTTACCTCTTTCTCGCGCGAGGCTGACAGACGCTTGATTAATTCAGTTTTAAGTCGTTCGTCCTTCCCTGTCTTTGGTGGTGAAATAATTATATCCTTCGCTTCTGCTGCGTAACGGTGTTCCAATGTCGAAGTAACGTAATAAAATTTTGTATCGTCGTCAGTGATTCTCGATAACACAAAATTGCCTTCCAGTTGTGAAAACCAAACTGCAGGTTCTTCTGCCCAGAACAGTGGTGGTCGCACTCCGACTCGAAATATGTCGGTCGTGTCGTGAGGTGTAAATTGTCGTCGTGACTCGGCATTTACGTTCGAGTTACCTCCATTTTGTGGTTCCATTTTATTCCACCAAATAATCTAGTGTTCCTTACTTGTGCTGGTTAACTAATGCTCTTCGTTTTCAGCTTCTTTGTTTTCAGCGGGGTCACCAATGTAGCGGAGTTGTGAATGATGTTGTAGATGAGGTTTGATTAAAACAAAGTTTCTTCCACTACTAATTTATTTCTTGTAGAAATAATAAAAATAAAGATAGGCACAGCACAGAATAGAATGAGAAGAACGAAGTATGAAGATAAGTTTTAATGCAAGAAGGAAGTATGACTTATTACAAATACTTAAGGTGCAAAATTGTGTAGCAAATTACAAACTAGAAGCGACGTGCGTTCAGTACGAGATCTAGAATTCGACTCGTTGGCGGAAAGCGGCCGACTGCTGAGCCGATGCGCTTACGTTTCTTTGTTTAAAGTAACGGTATATAATCAAAGAATAGACATTTCTATTATACGATCGCGCGGCGACTGCCTTCCGACATTACATAAATTATTATATTTTATTTTAATTATTTATATGATTTTAAAGTGTTAATATTTATATTGTGTATTACATGTATATGTTATAATATATAATATATATTTATTATATAATTTATATAAGTATATAAAGTATTATAGTATATATAGTATAGTTATATGTAAATATGTTATAGTAATATTTGTATTTATGTTACATTTATTATTTTATGTATGAAAAATATATAAGATATTATATGATTATATATATAATGTTTTATTTATATAAGTTATATAGGTTGTAGGGATCTGGTAAGTGTCGCGTTCGCCACAATACGACCATTAATTTATATTTATAAAGATTTTTTTATGACTTAGTATAATAAAATTCTAGCTATCCCAGGCTAAGCAAAGTTACCATGCATAAATCGCAAGTAACTTCATAGCAGTTGAAATGTCTTTATTACGACCGATTGCAGTAGATTTTTAGTAAATAAAAGTGTTTCTTGAAACCAATAATATACCATATATATGTCTGTTTTTACCGAAATGATAATAATAAAGTATATAAATACTTTATTATTATCATTTCATATAACATTATCATATAACATTATATTACCCACTAAATTGCTTCTCTTAGCAATAAAACTTATAACATTTGATGTCATTAACTTGGAATCATTCTTGATAAATCCTAACTCAAGATAATTAGTATTTAGTGAACTCTACGCTTTAGTAATGGGTTGCTTAAGAATAGTTCACACGGAGACGGTTAACACAGCGATAATAATAAAAACAGCTGGAATAAAAATACGATTTTTAGCAGAATTTAAATTTCTCTCTGTGAAAGAACTTTAGCAGGACTTGTATTAATATAGATAATTTCAATCTTCATGTTTGAAATCATAAACAAACAATAATATGACTGCTTCAGACGTTGATAATATTCAAGTACAAATTAACGTATTTTGACATTTCTAAATATAAAATTGTAATATAATGTGTAATATGTTTCTGAATTTCTTTTGACTATTTTGAATAAAATTAAGATAAATTTTTTTAATACATTATTATATATTCTAGTAATAAAAGCAATTAATGCTTCAATATATTGTTATTATTAAACTCGATAGATTGAATGAAAATGGGGCTCCCGTTGGTCACGACCGTTCAGACATTGGCACTGTAAGAAATATCAACCAACTCTTGCATCATCGATGCGCCACCAAACTGGAACTAAGATGTTCTTTCCGCCTGTTAAGTAACACCGGCTTCGAACCGGAACGACAAGTTCGATATCATATTGAGAAACAATATAGCATGCTAAATTAAGAAACCTCTTATCACAAAACGTAGCGTCGATTAACTAATGTGGTAACTGCCTTAGACAATTTATCATTCGCCTCCGAAAGGTCATTGCTAGACCGCGCCTTATTAATGGTGGTACGCGAACAGCTAACAAATTGTTTTATTTATCTTAGCTAATTATTCGGTTTATATTTTGTTATATTTTTTCCTTCACACTAATTAAAATTAGTAGCGGAAGTTACTTGCTGATTTATTATTTTGGGGAAATTTCGCGATGTTTCATCATGTCTAGTTTATTGAGTTGTATTGTGTTTTATACGTACATTATATTTATTAATGTTGAAAATGCTGTTCACCAAAAGTATTTTTGTGATATGTGAAAAGATGGGCTTTGTGCAAGCCTATCTGTGTTGGTACCACCTTTTCATCACAAATGAACTCGTAGTTCATATATACTCGTAGCACATCTGACATAACATCTTAGTTCCCTAGGTGTGATGTAAGGAATAGGTAATATTTCTTGCAGTGGTATCCACTTACGATGGTACCTACCTATTTTTTTATAAAAAAAACATACATAATTTTTATTATATTCTTTAAAGATAAATATATTATATTCTTTAAAGATAATATAAATTAAATATAAGTTTTATTTTTTGACTGCCTCGTTGGTCTTGTGGCTTGATGTAAGGCCGTAGACCCGGAGGTCCTGGGTTCAATTCCTAGGTTTATCTGTCAAAAAATGCTCAGTAGCATTCCGAAATCTGGAAGTTGGAAGTATGTACACTCCCGTGCCTCGGAAAGCACGTAAGGCCGGTGGTGTCGGATTGCCGTCTCATCGGATTATGAGAGTGAGGGAAGAGAGAGTGCACCTGTGTTTACGCACACACTTTTGCACTATAAAATGTCCTGCGCAGTTGGCTCATCTCCCTTTAGATAGACTGCCGTGATCGAAATCGGCCTGGAAGACATTATTATAAAAAAAAATAACCTTAGTCAAAACACTACTAAAGTAAGTGTTCGTAAATTGGCGAATGAGTCGTGACTGTTCATATAGAGTCACTGGGCTTCACCGCAAATAGTTTCGAACTTGCGTGACGATCCTCACCGACGGATATAAGCTTCATTGAATTCTCAGAACTGATCTCTCATACTCGTATTTAAATACTTTATAACTTTCTAAACTTGACTATACTTCACGAAGTTTCCATTAATGGTAATCTATAATTTTAGACGCTTTATTGACGTAGATTCTGCAAATTATATAGCAATTATGACGATGACTAGACCAATTTTCTGTTACGTAAATACTTAAGATACATACGATCGTTGATTGTCTCGTTGGTCTATTATATAGAAGACCCAGGATGGGTGATTAAAAAGTTTTTATGTTTTCTGTCAAAATATTCTCAGTAGCGCTCCGGAGTCTGGAAGTTGGAAGTATGTACACTCCCGTGCTTTGGAAAATACGTAAGGCCTTTGATCGTGCACTTGAACTTTCCGGTCGTGTCGGATTTGCCTTCCTATTATGAGAGTGACGAAATATGGATTGAACCTATGTTTGCGTATATTTGTGGACTATAATATGTTCCGCGCAATTGATTAGTCTTCCGAGAAATAGGCATCATCATCACACTTCATAATATATGAGTCAATAATCTTTTGTTGTTTCCAAATCCAACACTCAACATTTAATTTTCATTAATTTTAAATTTAACAAGAGGGGTAGTTTTAACACTTTCTGGGGAAAAAAGTTACTGACTATACAGTCTATACTCATTTTTTATATATATTTTTTATAGTAGGCGGACGAGTATACGGGCCACCTGAGCATTATAAGAAATGTTAACCATTGCTTACATCGCCAATGCGCCACTAACCTTGAGAACTGAGATGTTATGTCCTTTGTGCCTGCAATTAAACTGGCTCACTTACCCTTCAAATCGGAGCACAACATACCAAGTACTAAGTAAGTAAGTAAGTTTTTCGGAAGAATATCTGGTAAGTGGGTGATACCTACCCAGACGAGCTTCACAAAGCTCTACCACCAGTAAAGCATATTTCTATAAATATTACGAGCTAATTAACATTATCTTCATTCTAATCGCATATTTTTCACATATAAGTTGTGTGATTTTAGGATGATGTTTGTAGAAGTTGGTTCGACGAACCGGTTGGCGTGGTTGGTAGATGCTTGCCTTTCACGCCGATGGTTGTGGGTTCGATTCCCATCTAGACAGACATTTGTGTGCATGAACATGTCCGTTTATCCTGAGTCTGGGTGTAATTTTCTATATAAGTATGTATTTACAAAAGAAAAATAGTATGTGTAGTATATCAGTTGCCTGGTTTCCATAGTACAAGCTCTGCTTAATTTGGGATCAGATGGCCGTGCGTGAATAATGTCCCAAGATATTTGTTGGCGTTATCTTGGGGAAAGTATTGGGTGGTATAAATATAACAGTAACATCCTGCAAATATTCCACTGCTAGGGACCTCCTCTCAGTCTGAGGAAAAGGTTATCAGCAAATTCCACCACACTGCTCCAACGCGGATTGGCAAATAAAAATGTGTCAGATTTTCTCCAAGGCATGCAGTTTTACTTTACTGCCACGACCACGTAATACTCGGTTAAGATTAACTGATTTAACTATTCTAGTCTATTGGGCCATATCGGCATTAATAATATTTTATGACATTTTTAAATATAAATCTATATGTATATATTTTATGTCCCGATAATATGTTTGGATAAACCCGATAATATCAGAAATGAGCCACCAGTCTGATTTGAATAATTCTTTTTCCGTTAGATATTCCAATTATTGGAAAATTTATCATGAAATATGTATTGGGGTGATTTCAATTTCAAGTGAAAAAAAAGGCGAGGAGGCTTAAGCCCAGCAGTAGGACATTCACAGGCTGTTATTTTACTTTAAGCTAACTTTACTTAATTACGTAGTTGATTGTATATATAGCAACTGCTGCAGAAAATATTGATAGCGTGATTTAAGTTTGACACGTATCATGTAAAAACTGATGTATTCTTTGAATATTCGAGAAACATATTTTTGTTCTATTGAAATTGGTTAAAAATTGATTTTTCACGATCACTGGTTTCGAAGGCCTACTTGTGTACTATAAAATGTCTTACAGAGAAGACAAGCTTATAAATGAAAACATCAAGACGATAATATCATGATCAACACAATTTATATCCATAGCTACAATTAATCGCTATTTCGAAACAAAAATTTGTTTAAAACACAAAGGTTTATGACAGAAATGACATTAAAATATAAGAATATATTTTGAATCCAAAAGACCTATTAAAACTAAAAGCCTTTCAGGAGACGGCTCTTAGACTGCAGAAATTAAATTAATGCTGGGTAAAATCTTGATAATGAATTAAAATTTTGCACCCATTTTATTCAAGCAAAATGCACCAAGACGGTCTAGTGAATTTTAACTAAATCGACACTACACTGACATCATTCTCCATCCCAATGCTGAAGCAAATTGAGGTGAAGAGAGAAATTTTAATCAAATAGTTATAAAGCCTTGATAATATAGAGAATGTATACTTACATTATCGTATGATTTGAATAAGTTTTTTAAAGCACAATAAAACAATTATAAATATAATTAAATGTAAAGGCAAAATTCAAAAAATCTACGTAATTTTATTGTTTAACAAATCCTGGAAGTTAATATCATAAGTTTATCTCTACATACATTTAGTATAATGGTATATGGAAGGTTGAGGTCTGAACTAGATGTAGTTAATTGAATCTTAATACACTTTAGGTTGTAAGAGGTCGCTATTAGGAAGATAGGTGGTAGGGCTTTGTGCAAGCTCGTCTGGGTAGGTACCACCCACTCATCAGATATTCTACCGCAAAACAGCAATACTTGATATTGTTGTGTTCCGGTTTGAAGGGTGAGTGAGCCAGTGTAATTACAGGCACAAGGGACATAAAATCTTAGTTCCCAAGGTTGGTGGCGCATTGGCTATAAGCGATGGTTGACATTTCTTACAATGCCAATGTCTAAGGGCGTTTGGTGACCACTTACCATCAGGTGGCCCATATGCTCGTCCACCTTCCTATTCTATAAAAAAAAAAAAAAGATGGCCTACTTTACACTTTACGTTCTTTTCAGGTCTGGTAATTTTATTTTATGGAATGGGAAGGTGGACAAGCGGATAATAATAAATGTTCACCATCACCTATATACATTGGCGCTGGAAGAAATATTAACCATTCCGTGTATCGTCAATGGGCTACAAATCTTGGGACTAAGATCTCCTTTGTGCCTGTAATTACATTGGCTCACTTACGCTGCAAGCCGGAACACAACAATAGTAAGTATTTCTGTCTGTCAGTTAATAATCAATGGATTTTTGCGATTAAAATGTATTCATTATTATATTCATATAAGATATACATTCATATAATATATATTATTAATAGATATTATTCTATAGAGTTTCAATCTTTACCCGTTTAAATCGGGTCAGGTTACATGAAAAAAAAACAATTAGTTTGAATTAATAAATGTAAAATTATTACAGAAATAATATGGTTATTTTAGCTTTGAATAATATTAATGAATACACTCAAGTTAATAAAAATAAAGGGTTATTTATATAATGAAGTTATTTTCATATTATATGCCTACATGTTACTAGGTCAAGCTTTGAGTGAGTCTAGATTATGCCTACGCACGATTTTCATGTTAACGCTTGAATAATGTTTTACATAGTATATATAATATGTGATATGCGAATTATTTACCCTTATGTGGGTAATGGTTTTGGACTTTGTGTACGGTATTAACAGAGTGTAACAAACCTATGTAAACCACTTGCAATTGCTAATTAAGGGGATTGATAAATATTTCATATATATACATATTCAATATATACATATTCAATTTATGTTAGTTTGTTTTCCCATTTTTTATTTATTTTGTTATAATTTATAAATAAGTATGACGTAATATTAGTTGAATAAATGGGACTGGGAATAATATTAGTGGTAACTGTGTTTTTAATATTTTTAAGTTGGCAACATGGTATTTTAAAAGGGCGGCAAAGAGAGTTGTGAATATAATAAATGGCTGCCGAGCTGGATATTTGTTTTTTTTAATTTGTAAATAGTATCGACCACGCGCCGACCGCATCTACAGTAATAAGAGGCAGGGATTCGTGGAAGCTTCTGGGTATCACCGAATTGATTCTACCGCCGAACAAAACTTATTTTTATTGCTGGTTTAAAGAAAGTCGGTGTAGCTGAATTTGGCGTGGGGTTATGTTTATGCAAATTGGCAGGATCACCTGACGGAAAGTGACTACCACTGCTCATGGACATTTGCAACACTGGCTTGCAGGTGCGTTGCCGATCTTTAAGGTTCCCGAAAGGAATGAATCATTGGTTCGGAAAAACCACCGACGAAAGCTAGTTCCACACAGAATAATAAATAAATAATACACAAAAAATAGTAAAGTAAAACACAATGGAATTTTGCCTCACAATGTTTTCCTTCAATGCTGACTACGAAATGAATTATAAATACAAAAAAGCGCATCACAAAATTTTTGATGCTTGACGCTGAAAGTTTCTTATAAATTCATTTTAAATTATTTGTAGTCGAATACTTCACTTTCCAATAACAACGTGAGTATTTTTTTTTTAATATTCCTCTGCAACTAAAATACTTCCCATTTATTCAATTCAAAGCGCTATAATTCCGTACTCGAAATAAAAATGGAATTTATTCTAATGAAAACTCTTTATAAGAATTTAGAAAAGAAACGGAGAGCTTGATCACTGTAAAAGGAGCATAATTGGGCCAGAGCACAGAGTATACTTATACCAGAGACCAACATTTATTCAATAATACGAATAAACATATTTAATAAATAAAATCTATTATATAAAGAATTATGTAATTCTCACCAATTAGAATAAGGTTCATATATATATAACTCACCCATACATATATAGTTAATAATAATAATAATAATAATAATATCCTGGGACATTTTTCACACACGGCCATCTGATCCCAAAATAAGCTTGTACAAAGCTTGTGCTATGGAAACCAGACAACTGATATACTACATATTCTACTTTTTTTTTTGTAAATACATACTTATATAGATAATTACACCCAGACACAGGATAAACATTCATGTTCATGCACACAAATGTCTGTCTTGGGTGGGAATCGAACCCACAACCTTCGGCGTGAAAGGCAAGTGTTCTACCAACCACGCCAACCGGCTCGTCAAAAAGTTACACACACATATAATATACTTACGTAAAACGTCATGTAGATATGTGTATAAATAGGAAATGTAATATAGTTTAATTATAAAGGTTGACACTGTAGCATTTCGCTCAAAGTTAATTAGCTTTTTATGTTATTAGCCTGAAACATATGTACCGTTACCATATACATGTGATTTAAACAACATGACACTATGTTGTAAGAACTTAAATTTTATTTATTATAAAGTAAGATAATTTGCTACCAAATTGCATGTTACAGGAATATTTTCACTGGTGGTAGGGCTTTGTGCAAGCTCGTCTGGGTAGGTACCACCCACTCATCAGATATTCTACCGCAAAACAGCAATACTTGATATTGTTGTGTTCCGGTTTGAAGGGTGAGTGAGCCAGTGTAATTACTGGCACAAGGGACATAAAATCTTAGTTCCCAAGGTTGGTGGCGCATTGGCTATAAGCGATGGTTGACATTTCTTAGAATGCCAATGTCTAAGGGCGTTTGGTGACCACTTACCATCAGGTGGCCCATATGCTCGTCCACCTTCCTATTCTATAAAAAAAAAAAAAATATATATATATATATACTACTTGTTTAAAAAGATTCTACTGAATTGAACACGCATTTTTATTAAATAAAATACGTAAAAATCTAAATCAAAATAACAATACAAGTAATAAAATAATTCAATTTACATTTCCTGTTTGGAAATCAACGCATACGAACTCAACGCTTTTTTATAACTTTAAATAGTCCTTGTATTGTGTAACAAGACTTATCTACATATTAACGTTTGGTAAACATGCAAAATTTATTTTAAATACTAGCAATGTTAAAATCTATAAAATGTAAATATAAATAGCTTGTAAATATCCCAGTGCTGCGCAAAGTTTTCCTACCCTCTTGAGGACCACACATGCAGGTTACCTCACAATGTTTTCTGCACATACATACAAAGTCATTATTAGTTGGTCGGATTTTAACAATTCTTTAAATAAATAAATAACAAACTATAATATCACTTAATGATGTTTATAAGATCAACAAGATTATATTATAATTTGAAATATGTTTTCAAAATTGCATTTATTTTTATCATTAATTTTCTCTATCAAACTGTACTCTTTAGTATAAATGACAATTTGCAAAGTATTCCACGAAGCGAGCGCTCGAATTGAGTTTTTTAGCTTTTTACCTTCGAATTATGTCCGCATTCAGAGAATAAAAATTAATGAGGTGCAGCGTTCGAGATTTGGACCTTTTGCAAATTTTTAATCGTTGATATTTATAAAATAAAGGAGAAATTCTTTTTTCAAATTTATTTCGAATTCTATAACGTTAATATATTTTGAATGGCGTATCATAAAATATTATACAGCAATTCTTGACCTATTTTTTCGATATAACTCGAAGAAGCTCGGCCCATCAAGCTCACTGAGACAGCACTAGCAAAATATGTTATATGATTTCCAAATTTGAATATTTAAATTAGAGAAAACACGATGGCGTTCCATGTTAATGATGTTTTTAGTAAAATAAATTGAAAATATAATCGTGTAATACTTGTGATGAAAGAAAAAAATTCTCCAGAAATATTTAAGTACAACGCAATATATAGAAACGTTATATTCAAAATATAGAAAGTTATTTTCATCAGGCCAAAAGAAAATTTACTCAAAAATCGGATATAAATCATTATATAAATATAAGGTAATATTTGCTAAGAATATTAAATATTAAATACACTTGTTGTTAGTTATTAGGTTCAGAAGCATCTTCGACTCCACCCCACTACGTTAAGCCTGGATCCTGAACTTGGACTTTTCTTATTTTGTCGTATTTGTCGTCCTATTGGATTATAAAAGTGCATCTGTGGTTGCACACACACATGTATTGATATCCTTTGCAGTTGGCTAGTCAACTATGAAAATTAGCGGCTTGACCAAGAAATCTTCAACACTATGAAAAAGTTAAGTTAGTTAGTTGTTAAAATAGATACGTTGAACTTACATTTTAATGTTTGCAATAGAAGCAACAAATGATTTAATATTTGAGAGGAACAGAACTTTTAGCCGATTAGAATGCTGGAAATTATCGCATTGCGACACTTCGTTCCTATTTTTTATCGCTAAAGTTACCTAGATTATTAATTTATGTATTTGCTAAAACAAACGAAAACTAAATTATAAATAGCCCTTAAAAAATGTTTTAACAATAATTCTAATATCTAAAAAAAGCTGCGCGGAGTTTAAATTATAAAATTGGAAGAAGTTAAACTTCTAAAATTATCAAAATATGACACTGATAATAGCTATGGCTTTATTGCCAAATTCGTTCACCACGGCCAATCTCAACAGAGAAAAGCCAACTGAATAGGTGATATTGTAGTCTTAAAAGGTAGCCACTAGCTTCTAACTAGATCAAGCACACTGTATACATTTATTTAAATTTAATTTAATTAGGCAGACTGGTAAATTGGCTACCTGATGATAAGTTGGCACCGACCATTGGCACTGTTAGAAAAATTAACTATCCTTTACATTTCCAATGCGTCACCAACCCTGGGAACTAAAATTTTATATCCCTTGAGTCCGTTATTAAACTGACTGACACATTCTTCGAAACAGAACACAATGGTACTGAGTATTGTAATATTGAGTGAACCTACCCAGACAGGCTTACAAAAAGCATCCACCAAGTGATAATAATAATACATATTTATACTAAAGTACACTGTAGTTCCACCGGTACAATTTAAGTACAACGTTGCTTTATGTAACGTTTTTATTTTTATTTTATTTTGAGTTGAACATGTTAATTGATACAGGTTTTTAAAAATGTGTTGTTTGATCTTGTTGTTCAAAAGTAACCCTTACAAATTATGTGAGTTTGGTTGCGCTACCCGTCTTATATACTTTGGTTGACGGTACTATACGGTTTGTGGTTTACTTACTTACATACTATATGATAGGTTTAATGTTCGTTTGAGAAGTAAACGTTCTTTCGCTAGGTAAGAAGTAAATAAACATAATTTTATATACAACTTTTTAAATCTAAAAGCATATACATGTTCATATTCAAACAGCTATTTGTAAAGGGAACCCATAAAATACTCCTTTACAAATCTCTTATAAAAGCAAAAGACGAATGACATAAAAAAAAAACGTTTTCTTTGAGGGATCTTGGAATATTACCCTTCGAGGTATCAAGTATTTATTTGCCGTTGAAGGGATTAAATGTACTTAAACCGGTCAAGTTTGGGAGAGCTCGGATACAATATACATATTTTTTTTTACTCAACCTAAGTACCTACGGGGATTTCTATTTGGAATCATTTAATTTATTTTCTGAGCGGAAATAATCGAATGGGAAGAACATGTGGATTCTAATATTACTCATATTATGAATGGCTAATTCAGCATCAGATAAAGATGCTGAGCTATATATTTGAAAATAGCCCATAGATATGTGATAAGAAATATTAAAAAATAAAATACAGTTACTAAAAAAAAAAAACAATTGTGGAAAAACTACTCTTCCCTACGGAACGCCTGCTGATAACTGACTATAAACCGCTTTAAGCAATCGACTATCTCGATTATCGACTAATTTTTTTTTTATATTTATAATTTGCTTTTGTTTTTTTTTTTCAGACAGTTAGATATACAAATAAAAACTGCCCAACCAAAATAAACAAGGGTACGTCTATAAAAATATCGCTGAGCAAAAAATCCGTCAATAGTACTGCATGTTTGATGTGTATTCATAATATTTTCACGACGCTGTGACATTTGTGCGATTCAGGTATTCTGGCATGTTTCACATCCGCAACGCGTCACGCGTCCATTCTCTGAGCCTCAATCACACAGAATACAATTAAGGTGATATATATATAACTGGAACACAATACAATACAATATCAAACTCTAACCTCGGTCTTACATAAAACCCAGCATTGTTTTTTTAAGAAATTATATTTATATATATTACTATTTATAATTGAATTATATATATATATATATTATATACTATTTATAATTCAATTATAAATAGTAATTAAAAACATGTTAATTTATGGCATGTTAAATAGGTATATATAATCTAAATTGAATCAGGGCGAGGCTCTTTTTTATAGTATAGGTAGGCGGACGAGCATATCGGCCACCTGATGGTAAGCAGTCAACAATGCCTATTGGCATTGTAAGCAACGTCAACCATCACTTACATCGCCAATGCGCCGCCAGCATTGGGAACCAAGATGTTATTTCCCAGCTGGCCTTAGCAATAATAAAAGGCATTCATAAGTGTTACATTTTTAATATTAATTACAACACATAAAAAAAAAACATTTGCAAATTCAAAGTATAAAAATTACGTAACGGTGTGACAGTCGGCGAAAAGTTCTAGCATTAATTTGGCATTAGCAACAAAACAACAGCTATAGTTTCCAACGGTTTTTGATACACATGCTATTTCTTTTGATACGTAAGTTGTAATGATCCTGAATCACGCTATTGTTTGGTTATTCTTGAACTATATAAGGTCTGGTGTTGAAACGGTGTTATTATTTTAAATTGATTCCTTCGATGGAGAAAATGAAATTAACTTCATGTTACGAATACCGAAAAATAAAATACGTTTCACCGATTTATTTATGAGACAAACTTTTTTTATATAATCAAAATTTTTTTAACCGTAAAAGAAAAATGGAAAATTATTAGTTCAGCGGGCTATATGAATATGTATGTCTATCTGTTCTGCCTCATATTTTAAACTAATTATCATAATTTAACGAATTATGTACTGTTTGAAGCGACTTGATCGCTTGCTGGTTATTGCGGATGTGACGTCACACTAAATTTAACATAACGTCCCCTAGCGGACATTAAGTCCAGCATATTATTAAAACTAAGTTAAATTTCCCAAGCCTTATCAGCTGTTTCGTTTTAAAACCTCTTCCCTTTAGTCAAAAAGAATTTTCCTTAATATAAAATAATATATTTCCTAATGGAAATAAGGGAGCCGCCACACAGAACGCCCATAAAGATTATTGGGTTGGAAGAAATTATAGCGATTTTGTAATTTTGATATTTATGTAAGAAACGATAAGTTTCTTATCATAGCTGAGTCGGCATGAATAATATTTATAGCGGGAATGAGTTTTATCGGCTCAGCGTTATTGGGGCAGTGCTGTGAAAATATGATAGTTTGGATACTACAATGCTTTGAATAGAAATACTCAGTAATAAAAATGGCTTATTGAACATAATTTCTATCTTAAGAATTTTTAAGATGGAATATAATAATATATTACATAACTGATAAGTATACTAGTTAATAAGGCTTTGTGCAAGCTTGTCTGGATAGGTTTAACTGGACCACTCATAAGACATTCTAACGCTAACCAGCTAGTACGTTCAGGTTTGAAAGGTGAGTGAGCCAGTGTAACTACAGGCACAAAAGATAACTTAATTCTTAAGGTTGGTGGCGTTTTTGATGTAAGGGATGTTTAATATTTCTTACAGTGCCGATATATAAGGACGACGGTACCATCTGGTGGCCCATCTACCTATTTTATAAATAAAAACGTATTCGTTTTTAAATATAAAATTTTTTTAATTAGTAAACAAAGAAATTCCATTTAATTGGCTAATTTATCTCTATCAATGTACATACATAGTTTTGCTAGATAAATAAAACGGAAAACATAATTATAAACATTCTATAAGATATATTTATAAAAGATGTATACAAAATAGCTTATATACCTAAACCTACACGACCCTGTGAGCACCCATTGACCTAGAAAGAGACAATACAGACTGATGGGCGCGGGAATTCTGGCTTTTACGTTTCTAGTATTTTTAGTGTATGTTGAAAGATTTCAGTTTTGCCGCATTGCAAAAAAATATCGTAAATCGAAACACTTTATTCGTTTTTTGAATTCGAAACTCTAAAAAAAATAATAATAAAACAAATAAAACTGGAATGAAATGATAAAAAAAATTAATGGATGCCCTACGTATATAATTTCATTGATATTGTACTTTTTATTATACTACTTTTATGTTCATGCGTTGTTTTAATTTCTTTATGTTGTTTTTTTTTATATATTTCACTCGAATATCTGTAGTTATTTTACATATATATACAAATTTATATTTATTTCTTAAACATCAGGAACATATTCTACTCGTTAAACGAGTTAAAAAACCGCGTGTCTATTATGTATTTACAAACAAAACTAAACTACATTTCAAAAAAGCTCAATTTTTTTTATACAAAATAATAAATAATACATTGTATGTATACGTTAGTTGCAACATTTTTATCAGACGCGATTTATTTCGTCAATTCTTTAATTATATCCGCCTTGTTAAATATAGCCTTTACACATTATTGAATATAATAACTATGTAACTAACGTCATCTCATTTGTCTATATATTATGATAACTGGAATACGAGCTATATAGGAAATGCTAAGCATACATACATATATATACCTACAGCCCAGTGGTTAGAACGCGTGAATCTTATCCGATGATCGTGGGTTAAAACCCGGGCAAGCACCACTGTATTTTCATGTGCTTAATTTGTGATTATAATTCATCTCGTGCTTAACGGTGAAGGAAAACATCGTGAGGAAACCTGCATGTGTCTAATTTCATTGAAATTCTGCCACATGTGTATTCTACCAACCCGCATTGGAGCAGCGTGGTGGAATAAGCTCCACAACCTTCTCCTCAAAAGGGAGAGGTGGCCTTAGCCCAGCAATGGGACATTAACAGGCTGTTACTGTTACTGTACTGTACATACATCCACTGTTAACATTTTAACCATTTCACACCACCCTAATTGGGTATTAAGAGATCTTCATTTTCCCTATAATATAAATTTAAAACGGTTTGTTTGGCAAAAAAGCATTTATAATATTCAAACCAAATCCCTGTTAAGCTTTTTGGCTTATATTTAAGCGGCCTCGATAAAATAAATTTATCTTAAAGATTTTTTGACGCCAAAAAGTACAAAAGGTTTGATGTACATACAACAACAAATACATACTTAAGAATATATCAGCTGATTTTCTTTAACATTTGACCGTTTAAATTACTGTTATTAATTTAAGATTATTAAAAAACTCATCATTAGTTTGTCTATTAATTACACTGGTTTATTAATCCTTTAAGCCGGAAGACAATAATACAAGGTATGTGATAAGTGGATGGTTGCACATACGGACTTGCACACCAAGATAAAATTTAAATATAAAGAGTTATATATTATATAAAGAGCATTACACATATTTATATTTACAAAATATTTATTATACTACATACGAAAACAATTATCATTACGCGTTTGAAAGATTTAGTGGTCACTGAACTCAATTTGGTGGGTAATTTCATCTCAGAATAAAAAAACCCCGTTTATTTATAAAATGTCTTAAATACTGACTGAATACCAATATTATTGGATATTTTCACTCATTATGATATCTCTTAACTTATCCTACTTGTTACGTCCATAAAAATAATAAATACCTTTTTTATGGCGCCATACAGTCGGGTATGAAGTGACCTTATAAAAATTGCTAGGGTGAAAAACATAAATATCCAATAACACGGTCAATCAGAAGCTATCTGATAAACAGGAAATTTAGGAACGAAAAATACCAGTTTCATTGTACTTTATAGCCAACTTTTCAAACTCTGACCAAAATATCCTATTTTCTATCAAGATTAATTGCTTCTCAAATTTATTCTCGTTAAGTTATAAAAAAGCCGTGATGACCCAGTAGTAAGAACGTGTAAATCTTAACCGATGATCGTGTGTTCAAGCCCGGGCAAGCACCACTGAATTTTCATGTGCTTAATTTGTGATTATAATTATTCTCGTGCTTTACGGTGAAGGAAAACATCGTGAGGAAACATGCATGTGTATAATTTCACTGAAATTCTGCCTCATGTGTATTCCACCAACCCGCACTGGAGCAGCATGGTGGAATAACTTCCAAACCTTCTCCTCAAAATGGGAAAGGAGGCCTTTAGCCCAGCAGTGGGACATTCACAGGCTGTACCAAGTTATAAAAGTGTAAGACAAGATTTGAAATTACATTATGTAATATCAATATAATAATAAATACTGTTTATTTCTGTTCACAGCAACATATCTTAAATAATTAATATATGATATTTGTATTTTTTTTTTTTTTATATTCGCCGGGAGGGCAAATGACTCTACTCCACCTGATGGTAAGTGGTAGTAGAGTCCAAACGCGTATTTATTTATTGTATGTAATTTTACATTTATAGTCTACAATGCGTGAAGAGCTGGTGTTGAGTTAGGCACATGAATATCTGTATTACAGATTGCCAGGTCTTCCCTCCACAGAAAAATTATGACATCATATTATATAATACAGTTTTGGAACATACTTATATTATATATATATTTGTTAAATATTTTGTGAAATGGCTTTATAGAATACGTTCCAAAATTTGAAATTGTTTTTTTTTTTAAATTAAACGTTTAAGCAAAGATATTTTATTGATATACCCATCTAATAAAGAGGATGTGTAATTACAACGTTAATAAGGGAGTCGACACACTTGGATACATTCCAAGGTACAACATTATTACATTTCTTGGAATGAAGTTTACGATTCATTCGCTTGTACTTGTTTTATGATTAATCTTCCAGAGTTATTTGATGACATTATGCCATGAAACACATATAAATTATTTAATGATACTTTGTCCATACAAATGTTTTTTTTTTTATGTAAGAGGGGGCAAACAAGCAGGAGGCTCGCCTAATGAAAAGTGACTGCCACCAACCGAGGGCCTGCAAGTGCATTGCCAGCCTTAAAGGAATGAGTGTGCTCTTTTCTTGAAGGTTGTTATGTCATATCGGTTTGAAAAGTCTCCAGTAAAAGCTGATTCCACAGAGTGGTTGTACGAGGTAGAAAATGCCTTAAAATTCGCGCTGTTGTGGATTTTCAGACATCGAGGTGGTGAGGATGGAATTTAGAGTTCTTGTGCGATGTCCGGTGGTGAAATTCAGCAGCAGTGTTAAATTCTTTAAGCAATAAAGCACCTAATTTTAATAAATTTTATTTTTTTTCAAAAAATGAATTCGAGAAGTCTGCACTTCTTTTATGGTATTCCTAGAAATATGTTTGATTTTCTCTATTGTTATTTAGTGTCATGTAGTTACTAAGGATGTCCTAACCGATTTCGGTCCGCGGCGGTCAATCTCAACAGAGATGAGTACACAAGTGTGTGCAAACACAGGTGCACTCTCTATTTCTTTACTTTCATAATCTGATGAGACGGCAATCCGATCCAACCAGAAAGAGTTCAGGCGCAGGACAAGCGGATGTACGTACTTTCCGAGGCAATAGAGTGTACACACTTCCAACTTCCAGACTCAAGGCTGCTACTAAGAATCTTAGATAGAAAAAGCCAATATTTGTTTATCGGCCTGACCTAGGGCTGGAACCCAGGATTTCGGGATCTTATATATTCCCACTAGACTAACGAGACAGCCAACTCAAAATCAAAATATTTTTTATTCAAATAGACCTTTACAAGTACTTCTAAATCGTCAAGCGCTATCTATTAACTTAGAGTATAGGCTTATGTTAATTAAACATATAACATTTGTCAAATAAATTAGTTTAATTAAAATTAATATATATATATAATTATCTATATCACAAATAACAGCATTTAAGATATAATAAGAAACAAAGCAACGTAATAATATAAAATTTTGTAACGAGCACAAAAATAATGCTACCTAAAACTTTCGTAAAACAAGATCACTCAGCGTGCTTATTTATTCAAAGACATAAAAAATCATGATTGTCGACGTTGCTTTTTAGGCCACTGGTGTATAAGACACCTCTTTGTATAAGTGGCTTAGTGTCTCTTTGTGGAAAAGTCACAGGTTTGATCCTAACCCGTTGTATTTTTCACGTTTGTACTCCTAACGCTTTTCACTAAACTGGATGGGAAATTAGCAATATCAATATTTACTGAAGAAGAGATATTGCTATACTCTTTTATTTTTTAATATACATAGGTTAACATTTTTTTAACAACCGTTTATTTTTATTTCCAGAAATATTAGGTCCTTACATATGAAATTAGCGTTTTGTCGTACTGACACTTTGATCTGAATATATCTCCTCTTTGGTTAAGAATTCTAAATTCAAATTTATAAATTCATTTGTTTTTTCCTCATTATTTTTTTCTTTTGCTTCGCTTATTACCGCACAATGGAAAACATGAAATATCCGTATATTTACGAGTACGAGTTCTACCGTGGCACCAGTGCTGCAGAATTATGATAAAAAGATTAATGATGTGTACGGCGCTGGTGTCGCAAAAGAAAGCACGGTAAGTTTTTGGTTTCAACGTTTTCATTCTGGAAATTTCGACCTTCAGAACCAACCCCGTGGACGGCCGGAGACCAAAGTGGAAAATGAAATGCTATTGTGGAAGCGGATCATCACCAAGCACTTCAGAGATAGCTGCAGGCTTCGGGGTACGTGATAAAACTGTATTAATCCACTGAAGCAAATCGGGAAAGTAAAAAAACTTGAACGATGGGTACCTCATTAATTGAGGAATCGAACTTGTAAACACGCGTCGACTGCTGTGTTACTTTGCTCAACCGACATAATAATGAAGGGATTTTAAATCGAATCATTACTTGAGAAGAAAAGTGGATACTGTACGATAATCGAAAGTGCTCGTCGCAATGGCTGAACCCTGGAGACCCAGCCAAATCCTGCCCTAAAAGAAAATTGACTCAGAAAGAGTTACTTGTGAGGGTTTGATGGACTAGCGTCGGTGTCGTTCACTACAGCTTTCTTAAATCTGGCCAAACGATTACGGCAGATATTTATTGTCAGCAAGTGCTAACCATAAAGGAAGAACTAGCTGCTAATCAACCGAGATTGGTCAATCGCTCCAGGCCACTGCTGCTTCACACCAACGTAAGACAACACACTGTCCAACAAACAACCACTAAGTTAGATGAGCTACAATTTGAAATGTATGCGATATCCACCGTACTCCCCGGACCCTGCTCCAACAGATTACCATTTTTTCCAGAATTTGGAAAACTTCTTACAAGGAAAAAAATTCAACTCCGATGCGGCAGTCCAAGCCGCCTTCAAAGAGTTTATTGATTCTCGCCCCTACTTCTTTTTAGTAAAGGGATCAATGAACTACCTATGAGATGGCAAAAGTGCATAGATAACAACGGTGCATACTATATACGGTAATTAATTAAATATTTATTACAAAAAAAAATATGACTTTATATTCCTCCCGTACAAAACGCCAATTTCATATGTAAATACCTAATATTATGTAACAAACTCGAAACTTACCGCAGAAAACGTTATGAAATGTCAGAAAGTAATATTATATTATAATAACTATAACATTTTAAGTATACACTCATGAAAATTGTACATCATCAAAAGTTTATCAACATTTCACGGATGAGTAATGAAGTGAGTTCTTATAGAATAACACTGTAGTACTTTGTAAATATTCCAATACTACTTAATTGATCGGAACGAAATTTTCCCCGTTGCAAGTAATTTTGAAGAGAAATATACCCGTAGTGTAATTGGCAACTCTTTGATGTATGTTTGTATGTTGACGTAAAGGAAATGCAGCTGCGAGTGCAAAAAGTTCAACTCTGTTGATTTTTTTTATTAACTTATATAAAATGAATATATATTTCCAATATACAGCAGAAATATCAAACTTTCATATAATGCAATAAAATTACGCAAAAGTATCAGTTTCTCATTTAGCAGAAGGAAGGGAGGCTTTAGCCCAGCAGGGGGTAACCGACCTTATATAACCTTTGTTACCTTATATATTTCTTCTTTTAATAGAGTATAAATGTTTTGTTGTTGTTATAAGCATTTTATTTGAATAAAGCGAAATCATTTTACATATGAATGTTTATACTATAAATTTGTGTAAACAGTCTACTTTCTGTACAAACATAATAAAGAATATATTATTAGAGATCTACTCACCAATCGTCAAGGACAAACAGAAAGGAATAAACATACATTACACATAATAATGAGTTCCATAGTAAAATATATACAGCGTTATCAATTATAGGATGTCATGTCTCTTGTGTCGGAATAGCTAAAAACATACAAATCTTCAGTGAAAGATATACTTTTCAATTGGTCCGAGACATTGAAGTTTGTCGCGAGCCTCAATAACTCATCGCTATACGGACCTATTTCAATGTATCAAGTTTACTTGCAAGTTGAGATATTATTATTCATAATACTGCAATAAGCTTAATAATTACTTGAAGGATTTAAATAAGGAGAAAGATGTAAATAAAAAAAATAGATTCTTCATGACATTTTTTAAATCAAAAATTATTTCTTTAAGTATTTTTGTGTTAAAAGGTCATAATGTTGGATGTATTTTAATGGAAAAATGAAACTTGAAAATATAAAGAATAAAGATAATAGTTTACGAGGTTGTAAATAAATAGGACCCGATTTTGTATTTTATGTCAGAGCAACATTAGTTAAGGCTATCTATTTGTTAACTTTCAATAGCAGTCTTATGTAACACTTCGTAGAGCACGTAGATCCCTTACTCTCTTTCCGGTCGAGTAGGATTGCAGTTTCCCCAGACTCTGACAGTAAGTAAGAATACATTCTACTTGTACACGCTTGTTCACTGTTATGTAGTTATTTATCATAACCTTTACGTATGTGTGATTGCTGCGCCAATACGCCATCAACCTTGGGAACTAATAAATCATGTCCCTCGTGCTTATAGTTAAACAGTCTAACTCAGACTTTAAAAATGGAACACAACAATATTGAGCAAGCTTGGCAGTTGAATATTACGAATGGGTTATCAACCAAGATTTATACGAATCAAACCAAATATTAATATTATTATTTAAAAAGACTTTTATGATTACCGGTTCGGAATAGCACAAAGTGCTACATCAAGTAAAATTTGTACTTGAAAGTCCTATGCCGTATCAAATGCACAAAGTAAAGCAATTACTCAAACTCGTCTCCTAGACAGAATAGCGTTAATTACTATAAATTAGTTTAAAGTCTAGATTTATATCAGAACTTCAATTTAACTCCAAGGCAAAGAGCGTCATAAATTGTTAGTAATTTTCTTCGAAATTGAAGAATTTAGGACGAATTTCTGAACGAATACCAGCTTAAAATGTACAAAGCTGCTCCCGAAAAATATATATTTTGCGAAGCTTTATTCAAAGTTATAAAGTTTAAAAAGAACATAATGCTACAGAAAACATTTGTCACTGTCTCCCAATATAATAGCTTTTATTTCCGGGCATAAGGTTTTAATGTTTTCGTTTGTATGTTGCATGTAAATTTTCTGTTAAATAGTGTTATGACATTAGCTTTATCCTCGGGCGCAGAGCAGTAACGTTCAACGAAGGTATAACCATATACAGGAGCTACTTTTCATTAAAAAAAAATTGATTTTAAGAAAGTGTTCTATATTTAAAAATGGACAATGATTAATTAAAGTAATAAATAATCCGGACGAAATAGCCAATAACTTTGAGCTCCAAATTGGAAAAGTTTATTTGGATTTCTAAACTTTATGTATTAAGTAACAGCTATGCTAACGGATTATCTGAATTAACGAAAATTTATATTTTATAACGTAAAAACAGTGAAATAATCAAATGCAAATATTTTAACAGTTTTGTAGTGACTGCTGTTATTTTTTTTTATAGAATAGTTAGGCGGACGAGCATATGGGCCACCTGATGGTAAATTGTCACCAATGCCTATAGACATTGGCAATGTAAGAAATGTTAACCATCGCTTAAATCACCAATGCGCCACCAAACTTGGAAACTAAGATGTTATGTCCCGTGTAATTACACTGGCTCACTGACTCTTCAAACCGGTACACAACAATACCAAGTACTGCTGTTTTGCGGTAGAATATCTGATGAGTGGGTGGTACCTACCCAGACGAGCTTGCACAATGCTCTACCACCTACATACATATTTTTATATATTATACGTATGGTTGTTATTTTTACAAGCTTTTAATACACTTGTAATGTTTATTTAGGTCAAATCTTGCAAGCTGAATAAGTGTCACTTCCTCTTATCCCATGGAGTTGAAATTTGACAGGTTCAGTTTCAAGGACAATATATTTTTATCGTATGCATGACCAGATCTCATAGATACACCCAGTATTGGCTTTAGACAAAATATCTCCTCAACGATCAAAAGCACCAAAGAAATTGTGAATAAAACATATTTTTTTACTATTAATTTATAAAATTAACATAATAATTTTAGTAATTAAACTATAGACTAATTAAATCATAGGAGGAGTAAAGTATATAAGCAATTTGTATTTTGACTTGATTTTGCGGGGCTGGGTCGATGTGCGTCTGCTACTAAAACAATTATAAAATATCTCTCTAAGAAACTGGTCCTCGCTTCCAGTGACCCAAGAACTGGCGTGCCTATTTAGCCTAAAAGCTGTTTAGCGGTGCAGAGAGGCAATAGTGCCTCCGTCTTGGGTTCAACGCCATAGCACAATCTTTTAGAGGGCGGGTTTTTTCTTAACTTTGTAATGCGTGTTTTGTTTTTATTTTAATTGTAATTAGGGATTATATGAATAAAAATAATTACGACATGTTGAGATTTCGAATATCGAATTTCGAAATCTTTGGTATTCATTATGGATTGGTAAATAAATGGCGTATTGTGTATTATAGTTGTTATTGAAATTTTGAAAGATAAAATACTAAGCAAACTTGTTTGTATTTAATAATATAACCCCTGGGACATTATTCACACATGGCCATCTGATCCCAAACGAAGCAGAGCTATACTATGGAAACCAGATAACTGATATAATACGTATACTACTTTTCTTTTGTAAATACATACTTATATAGATAATTACACCCAGACTCATGACAAACAGATATGCTCATGTACACAAATGTCTGTTCTGGGTGGGAATCGAAACCACAATCTTCGGCGTGAAAGGCAAGTATCTTTCAACCACACCAACCGGCCCGTCAATATTTTCTTGTTTTAATTCTCATTTTCTTATTTTTTAATTTAATTATAATTTATTTTCTTAGTCAATTAATTTAAATGGATGTATGATCATAATTTTATTTATTAATTATCTTAATTAAGTCATTTATTATTTTTATTTATTTTTATATGAATAGCAGAGTATATTCACATTATTTTAATAAGCATGTCGTGTACACATGTTCAGGATGTAATCAAGTTTAAAATTAGTATAAGTTCGTAATTTTTAGTTATGTCCTGATTATATTCTGTTTATGTGCCTAAATAAATAAATAATTAAATAAATTTGTATTATGAAGAAATAAATAATATATTAATCAAAAATATTTGCAGGAAATATCTAAATCTAAGGTGTATTTATCTCTCCTTCGATTTGAATAGGCTATAGTTAGTAATTGCGTAGCTGTATTCGAAGAGACGGTAAGCCAGTGTAAACAGTATCAGGTATCAGGGGTATAATACTATAAAACCCGAGATGGCATCCCTTTCAACTCGCCGTAAGCTAGCAGAAAGGCAAGAGACCAAAGCTGAATTTATACCTGCATTATTGATATTGCTGAATATTACATTGTAAAAACTAAGAATCAATATCTTTTATTGCGATATCTGTGTTTAGCTTATATTTTATATTTGTCGATAGTCGTCACATTATGCTTTAGTTCAGGATACCTATTATATAGTTAACATTATTTAATCTTAATTATAATAATAGCCTTTAACCAAATTTACTTGTTATCAAAAATAAATGATGACCTCAATCCCAGGTTTGGGCCAATAAAAATTATTGTTATTTCTATCGCGATAATTTATATATATTTTTTTAAAAAACGTGCTTAATCATATAATAATAACTATCAAGACATCATGTCTTTATGTTTTAAACTAAACAATTTACTTTTAATTAAATAACAGTTTTCCAAATTAAAGCGTCTTAAATACTTTTTAATATTGTTGTACAAAATTTCTGTTAAATTAGTTTAAAATTGGATTATCATAAATCATGTTATTCAGTTATTGTATTAGTTCGATAAATTTTATTAAATTTAATTTTTGATAATTTGAAAGATTCATTCGTATTTAAATAATTTTTATTTTTATTAAAAAATATAAAGTATTTTATGTTTAATTAAGCCCAGACAAGCAAGCAAATTCATTGGGAGATTTTAAGTGCTTAATATTTTTTCATGATAATTTATATCGAGTTGAGATGAAAAACAATATTGGTAGGAAACCAGCATGTGCTGGATGGAAATATGCCACCAGTGTCAGCCATTAAACCGCATTAGAGCAGCGTGGTGCTCTTCAAATGTAAGGAGACCTTGCACCGCAAAGTTAATAGTTAATTCAAATAACATTGAGCTATACACAAAATCTGCTAATTAATATTTACTTTACGGTACAATTGCAAATATTTGCAGATGTCAAACGTTGTCTAGTTGTTTGTTCTGTGAGGGCTTCTAAATCCTGGATTTCAGTATCGTTGAATGTCATGCTGCAAATACGCAAATACTGTTTTAAAATACATCGCAAATTACTTTTTGAGAACAACACATGGACACTATGTATACAGTTTCTTTTAATAAAAAAAAGTTCCTTCGTAAGTCTCAATTTTTGTGTTTTTCGGCGTATTTTCATAACCACCATATTTTTATTGCTATTAATACATATTTTTATATATTCATAAGGCTGTATATGACCCGTTAACAAAGGCCTCCTTTCTAGGCTTGGACCTTTTACGCTTCCCAAATACATATCGGTGGGGTATAGTGGGGAGCCTAGTGTGAATAATTTCGGGGCTTCACCAGCCGACCCATGATGGGCGGTGTGGCTTCGCTAATCACAGGCTTTCTGCAATCTGTCACCAGTGGCTACACGAAGCTGTAGTGCATGCAGCGGCCATACCCTGGTAACCGCGTTGGCTCGCGGGCTAAACCTGGTTGAGGGGTTTTGCCAGAATGGTGGACCTACAAGCGGATCCTTCCCGCTTAGCAATGTCCCGTTCCACTGGATCAAGGAAGGAGAAGACGAGGGTGTGCACCTGCGTTTTGCGCGTACGCTTGTACACTGAAATATCTCCTGCGTAACTGACTGCTTCCGTATAAGGACTCCGATATCAATAAAGTCCTGTGGCGATGGGTCAAGGTAGAGAGGTCAGGTTTGATGCAATCCGGGCTTTGTCTGAGGCCTGCACATGGGCGGCTCTGGGGGTGTGTAACACCGTGGTCGCTTTTGTTCTACATAGGGGAGACAGAGTAAACCCGGCAGCACCTGGAGTGACAAAGCAGCCCTATTTAGGGAGGCACTGCTTTTTCCGCTCAGCCGGGGAGGGGGCTAGAAAAGGTGCCCTAAACAAAAGCTCTTTCCAGTCATTTTTTTTGAGGGTAGTAACCACGGCTACCTTTGCATCCTTCAACTTCGTGGTCAACGTTACAGAAAACAAAAAATTAAAACACCTACAATAACATTCGACGCGCGGAACGTGCGAACACTCCTTGACTGTGAAGACAATGCTTGCCCGGAACGGAAAACTGCCGTCTTAGCTCGAGAACTTCGACGCTATAATGTGGATGTGGCTGCACTCAGCGAAACATATCTAGCCGAAGAAGGGGAGCTGGTAGAACATGGTGGCGGGTATACTTTCTTTTGGAAGGGACTTGCTACCTCGGAACCGCGGAGGTCGGGCGTAGGATTTGCAGTTAAGAACCAGCTCATTAATCAATTACAAGAGTGTCCAGTGCATATCCCGGACCGCATCACCACACTGCGCCTCCATCTTAAATATGACAACTACCTGAATGTCATAAGTGTCTATGCTCCAACGCTGGATAAATCTGATATCATAAATTGTAAGTTTTACGACGATTTGACCCGGTGCATCGAAAGCATACGCCCCAAAGAGAAGATACTGGTCTTGGAGGATTTCAATGCTAGAGTTGGACGGGATTACGACGCCTGGCCTAAACTCTTGGGGAGACACGGAGTTGGCAATATGAACATCAACGGTCAACTACTGCTCAGCTTATGTGCACAATTAGACATAGCGATCACAAACACAATGTTCAGACTTCCAGCCAAGCACAAAACTACATGGATGCATCCAAGATCCAAACACTGGTATTTGATTGATTACGCTATCGTGCGCCAAAAAGATATCTCCGAAGTTCAAACCACCCGCGTCATGCGCGGTGCCCACTGTTGGACCAACCACTGGCTTGTAGTCACTAAGCTAAAACTCCGTCTTCTTCGTTCCAGAAGATCCGAAAGAGCGAAACCTGCATCTTTGGATGTCGAGAAGCTAAAAGATTTTGAAACTAGGAAGAAATATGCTGAAGCCTTGATCAAATGAAAGAACCGGTGATGTTGAAGCTGATTGGGGTTCTTTGTCTTCTCAAATATTAGATATTGCCACTGCTACTATGGGTCTAAAAGTCCGCAAGAACGAGGACTGGTGATGAGAATGACGGAGTCCTTACTGAGGCAATTGACAAGCATCGGCGTCTTTTACAAGTGCGCAGCAGAACACAGCCAAGCCAAGGCGTAGTGGGGATCAAGCAAGGTGACGTGGAGCTGCGAAACCTATCTCGAGAGATTAAGGACAAGTGGTGGCGGGACAAAGCGCGTCAAGTGCAGTGGCTTGCTGACACTAATCAGCTAGGAGAGATCTACAGTTAGGTTCGAAGGTTGCTCGGTACATCCCGTTTGAGAAAAGTGCCACTTCGTCCTGCATCTGGCGATGGGCTTCTTAAAAGCAGGGAGGGAGTACTGAGGCGTTGGGCAGAACACTTTAACTTCCTGCTAAATGTAGACCGAACATTTAATCTGGAATACATGTATTACCTCAGCTCCCTACTTTTATCAAGCTGGATGAGCCGCTGTCGCGCGATGAGGTTGTTTTTGCCATCAGACAACAGCAGAATAAGCGCGCAGTTGGCATAGACTTTATACCGGGAGAACTACTCAAATACGGTGGTGATAAGTTGCATTCGGCTCTATGGGTACTTTTTACCTATATTTGGGAAAAAGAACAAGTCCCTGATACGTTCAAAGTATCTACCATCAGGGCACTGTATATGGTAAAGGGGGACCGTTCTGACTGCAACTCCTTCGCGGTATTTCACTATTATGGGTTCCCGGAAAAGTCCTTGGCAGAATTCTTTTAATCCGCCTTACAGAAGTTTCAGAAAAGATTCTGCCTGAAACCCTGTTTGGCTTCCGACATGACCGGGGTACATGTGAAGCTATCTTCTCAGTGCGGTAATTGCAAGAGAAAAGCAGAGAGCAGGGTTGTAACATGTAATCTTTGCTTTGTCGACCTTGAGAAGGCATTTGATAGCGTGCCTCGTGAAGCTACTTTGTCTGTGCTAGGAAAATTGGGATGCACGGAGAATTTTGTGCGACTAGTGAGACTACTACATGACGGAATGAGGAGCTGCGTCACTATTGACAGTGAACAGTTGGACTTCTTCCCCGTTACCTGTAGGGTAAAGCAGGGATGCGTGCTTGCGCCCGCACTATTTGCCCTGTACTTTGCAGTTGTAGTCCGCGATGTCCTACAGACGACTCCCGAGGGAGTTCGCGTTCATTTCCGCACTGATGGCAGCCTTTTCAATTTAGCCAGGTTAAAGGCCCGAACAAAAGTGTCTCACGCAATGATTACTGAGATCACTTATGCGGATGACTTATGTTTTGTGGCAGAATCCCCAGACGGCCTGCAAAAGTTCATGTCCGAGTTTCATGTATCAGAAGTGATATCCACGGCCGTGAAACACTGGTCATCAAACTTGGAGATGACGTACTAAAGCAGGTCGATCAGATTCGTTACTCAGGGAGCACTGTTATATCCAAGTGCGAATTGGATGCCGAAATCAACAGCAGGATCGGTGCTGCAGCCGCGGCATTTGGCAAACTGAATACCAAAGTATTCCGCTCACATGACCTAAAACTGGCTACCAAAATCTTTGTATATATGGCGGTCGTGCTTCCTAATGTTCTATACTCTGCTGAAACCTGGACCGTGCACCGACATTATATTCGCACATTAGACCGCTTCCACCTTAAATGCCTACGCAAAATCTTGAATATCCAGTGGTCTGATCGTGTGCGGAGTTCAGAAGAGCTGCGAAGAGCTAATGTAGGTGGCACTGAAGTTTACCTTATGCGGCGACAACTTCGTTGGTGTGGTCACGTGTTAAGGATGGCGGATCAGCGTGTCGCTAAGCGCATCTTTTATTGCGAACTTAAGGAAGGCAAGCGTAAGCATGGCGGACAACTCCTTAGATACAAAGATGTGCTTAAGCGGCACATAAAAAGGTGCAATATAAAAACAGCGCAGTGGGAGCAGCAGGCCGCCAACAGGGAACCGAGGATCCAAGAATTTGAAGTGAGTCGCCTCAATGAGCTTGATGCCAGACGCGACCAGTTGAAAGCCCGACCACCCGCGGCAATCAACTACAATTATATCAATGGAGTGCTTACATGTCCGCTATGCGCGGGGATCATCAGTAAGAAGATTGGCTACATAAGCCACATGCGAGCACATGAACGACACCATGCAGGGAGTTGAAGCGGTCGCCGTGGCCGAAATCGGTCAGGAGAGTATTATTACATATCGGTGGATTATGGTTATCCTACACATTCAATCAATCTTATAACAAAATCTCAGCACTTGTTTGAGTTTTAACTCTAAAACTTTTGCTGATAATTTTGTCTGAGCTTATGCAAAAAATAATAATAACATTTTTAAATTAATTATTTTAAAAACATTTTTGACGTAATTTATGTCGCATTTGACGTCAGACTACGTAATATATACATCGCCAAGGTTTCATGAAATAAGTACAGTTATTGATTTGTTACCGCCTGCTATTTCTCACGGACATTCAACATGTCTTGTGCCCGATCATGTATATTCCGAGATGCTATTTTTTTTATAAAATATTTTGCCAGCAAAGGGACGCCGGATGATAAGTGGTCATCACCACCCATAGGTATTTGTTGGGACCGTAACAGATATTAACCATTCTAACGAATAGTCTTTACTGGTGGTAGAGCTTTGTACAAGCTTGTCTGGGAAAGTACCACCTACTCATCATATATCGCAAAACAGCAAAACTTGGTATTATTCCGGTTTGAGGATGAGTATGCCATTGTAAGTACATCTAACTTCACAAGGTTGGTGGCGCATTGGTGATGTAAGCGGTGGTTATCATTTCTTACAATGCCAGTGTCTGGGTATTGGTGACCACTTACTATCGGATGGCCCATATGCTCGTTTGCCTACATATTCTCTATAAAAAAACTGGTCATCACCTATGGGCCATCAACCTTGGGTACTAAATATTATGTACCTTGTACCTGTAGTTACAAATGTTTCACTCAACATTACAACCGGAACAGAATAATACGGCGGTAGAATACGTGATGAATGGGTGATACTTATCCAGATGGGCTTGAACAAAGCGCTACTAACTGTTCTTAATAGTTTGTAGATAATATTTTTACTATATTTAAAGTTTTTTTTTTCGGTTTGTGTAATACTGTTGGCCGGCCCTACTGGCCTCTACAGCGTCACCGGGCGGAATGGGCGAGTTGAACTCAGCCAGATGTTGGGAGCCACACGAGGGCTCAAGAGAGACGGACGTCCTAAGGGTGTGTTCGGCTTAGGACGCCGTTGAAATCGGGAGGGAGGATTATATTTAAAGTGAAAATAACTATAGTGATCACACACATCACATTTCTGCAAATCAAATTACTTTTTTTCAAATTTTTTAGGCCCACAGTTCAGTTTTTTTAGTTAATCTTTGGTTGAATATTACGTCTTTTTGATTGGTCTTTAACTAATATTCCTACTTTTTTTAATTGAATTTAATTTGAGATTAAGTTATATAAGAGCAAGCATTAATTGGTTTCACAGATGTGGATGAAGCTTTACAAATCCTTTTGCATCTCGACTATTCATTTGATTATGGTGGTGACTATGTTGTCTCGATTCTTTATTAATTAGGAAGAAGACCCATTCGTTGGTTCATGTTAATTCTAACGTAAGATTATAGAAATCCAGTTATTCTACCGACAAAAAACAATGATCAATATTCTTGTGTTCTTCTTTGAAGGCTGAGTGAGTCAGACGACTTCAGAGTAAATGAGAAATGACATATCAGTTCCCAAGGTTATTGGCGTGTTGACGATGTGAGGAATTGTAAATATTTTTCACAGCGCCTATGGGCCATTACCAATTAACATCAGATGACCCAATTTGAAGCCTGTCTGTTATATATCGCTTTAAAAAATGAGTGTTTACGCCAATTTAGTATCGGGGATCAAATGGTATATGAAACAAGCGAAATGCTTTCCACTCTTCCCACAACTAGAATTTATTTGATCACTAGAATAATTACATCCACACTATATATACCCAACAGCGAATATAGACAGTGCGATTCAGGAATGTGACATATTCAATCAACGCCATCTATCGCTATTGAGTAATAAATTGCGTTTTTATACAATGAGCTAGTAAGCTAAACGATACGATCCATATAATTAATATATTATATATGTCATGCAAGCTAATATGTTTCCACTTTCATTATTATACGACTATAATATAGCCTGATAAAAGCATTAACGTTAGTTTAAAGATAAATTGTATTGATTTGTTCAGTTAAAACGGTCCGTTTAACGTTATAGAGGTCGGCCTTATTGCGTGGGAATAGCCTTATGGCTTACTATTACACTATTGCGTTATTTATTAAGCTACGAGGATTAACGCGATACTGCACGTGAGCGTGTTGTTAAATATAGTATTACAGTGTCCCGTGGGATATTTAGATAATACTTACATTTATCGAGATACTAAAAGATACATTTATTTACTAGTTTCCGTATTCGGTGCCCACGTGTGAGTTTCAAGTAAAAGATTATTAACTTTAAAACGGTTTAACTGATTACCATGGAATTGTTGTGAAATTTAATGAGCAAAATTATGGCACGTTATGTGTTATAACTTTTTTACTCAGTTGTCAAGCTGAAGCGAATTTCTATATACTTAAAGCTTACTTTAAGGCTTTAATATAAACAATTCCTTTGTAAATTTATTATATCATATGTTTTATCTATAGTCATCCATTCCGATTTCGGACTCGGCAGCCAATCTCAAGAGAGATTAGCCAGCTGCGTAGAGCATATTATAGTGCACAAGGGTGTGCACAAATACAGGTGTCCTCTCTATTGCATAACTCTCATAATCCGTTGGGACGGGAATCCGACAGGGCCGAAAAGAGTTCAGTCGCAGTACCAACCGCTTTGCGTGCTTTCCGAGGCACGGGAGTGTACACACTTCCAACTTCCAGACACCGGGCTGCTATTGAGAATTCTCGACAGAAAATCTCAATAACTTCTTATTGGCCCGACTTGGGATTTGAACCCAGGACCTCCGGGTCTGGGGCCTTACATTTACTACTAAACCGTTTTTAAAAACTATTTCACCTACAAAAAGCTCCATTATCATCGATTATTTTATTTAAAAAAAAATAGAAATCCCTACGAAAATAACCCGAGGTATCAAAAATTTTCCTATACAATATAAACTAAGATAATTGTTCAATCCGGGCGAAGTCAGGGTGGGCTGCTAGCATTATATAAAACCAACTGTTACTGTTACTATATGCTCTTGTATCGTTTATTCAATTGAGTTGAAATTATATGCAGTTATTATTGGTACTAGCGTAAATTATCCTATTGAATTACCATAAACTGTTTGCCATTACTAAAGCGTATAATATAGACAGCGCGCTGTATTGGATAATTGTTTACGAAAATAAATTAAACAGACATAACAATACAGGAATTCGTGTTTTATATCAACGTTAGTTATATTAATACTTATAATTTAGTTTTATGCTATTATCCCGTATTTATAGTTGCGTATCTATTAAATGACTGGCGCTTTACCCGTTCGCTCGCCAAACACAAATAACAATTTCTATACCTGTTTCTTCAAAAATGAAGTATATTCATACATTTTTCAACGCCTTTATCACGCCACTACCTTCAGGGATATTTTTTTAAAATCTATCCTTAGTGCTAGTGCACTATGTTAAAGGAACCCGTATGCAAATTTTCATGATACTAGCTCCAGTAGTTTGGGCTGGCCATTGATATGTCAGTAAGTAAGCTAATGTTTATGGGATAACCAACGAAGGTGTTAAAATGGAATGTAATATTATCTACATAATATATAAAAGAACATCTAACTGAGATGTATCAAAATCAGGTAAATATATTGATGATGAATCAATTTTGATGAAATCGTGATGGAGAAAATTATGGTTAAAAATTGTTTTCTTTTATGGTTATCTTTTATACAAACCCGATATTTGAAGGTAATCCTTTGACAGAATCTGAAACAAAAAAATAAACATTTTATTTAACGAAATCAAAAAACTTGCAATAAAAAATAAACGTTTCCAAAAACAAACTACAAAGGACTAGGTGGTTCTGCAGGTAATGTTTAAAAAGGGAATTTAATATTAACTTAGTATTTATTATATTGTGTGACACTGAATATTTAAACAAAACGTTTTTGATGAACATATATGGCATGATTTGGGTGTAAGGCTGGTTCGTATGCCATGAGGGCACTTCGGCGCTTATTCTCAAGAGTGCCTAGCCAACTGCGCGGGACGTATAGAAGACAAATAAGCAAAGACAGATGCACTTACTATTCTCTAACCATTATAATCTGTTGTGGCGACGTCCGGGAACAGTTCAGCAATATTTAAGAAACAATTGGTTCACGTTCAAAGCACGGTACAAGCTTTAGGGTGCTACTGAGAATTGCTCGACGAAAAAACTTTTTAAATTTTTTCTACCACGCTCCTCCAATGCAGTTTGTTTGATAAACTTATGTTAGATTTTCAACCAACACAGGTTTCCTTGCGATTTAATACTTTAACGCTGAGCACATGAAAGTTCAATGGTGCCTACCCGGATTGGAACCTGCTACCTTCGATAAAAATTCACGTCTTCTGACCACTGGACTACTTCGGCAAGAATAAAATAAAACTAGTTATATTTCTCACAATAATTGCTATTGTAAATAGACACCGATAACTTACAAGTTATTATTATATATATAACAAATTTATATAATAGAGTACTCATTATATACTTAGTTTTTCTATTATCGTCTAGTTGTGCTTAGCGACGATATTATCGGAGAAAATTTTAATTTACTCTCCGATATTATAAGACGTTCTCTTTGAAAATATAAAAAATGTGAATATATTTTTGTAAACTAAACCTTTCTTCGGCATCGCTTGCCTCGAACAGAAATAAGATATATATAGATAGAATTTATAATATTATTTACCGTATTAAAGTTGTTTTAATTCATCTAATGTGTTTTTATTAAGCTAAGCATTTTTTATATAACATGGGCTTGATGTTAAATAGTCAGTCAGAGTCATGAACGCAAGTGGAGGGAGGACATTGGTGCTTTTAGAAATATAAACCGTTCCTGAAATCGCTAATGCGCAAATGTTATGTCTGATATGCTTAAAATATGTCTTGTATATATATCCTGTCTAGGAACTGCGCCTGAACTGCTTCCGGTCGTTTCGGATTGCCGTCCCATCGGATTATGAGAGTTAGGGAATAGAGAGTGCACCTGTGTTTGCGCACACACTTGCGCTATAATCTCTCCTGCGTAGTTGGCTAATTTCTCTTGAGATTGGCCGCCGTGGCCGAAATCGGCCACTTTAAAACGGCCATTGAATGATGTATGTTATATGTTGTTGGCGGAAGACTAAAGTCATGTTAGCCATCCTTTAAGGAGTCTAACCAACTGCGCAGGTATGTGTGCGCTCAAGAACTCAAAGACAGGTATACTCTCTATGCTCTGTTGTGAAGGAATTTAGACAACATGCTTCTGTATATTAAGTATGGAGGATGCTTTTGATTCTCATGGAGTTTTCTTTATAAGCTATCCAGCTTAAAATATGATACCAGGAATTATACAAAATTGAATAATGTTCTGATAATAAAGTTTTATTTTGTCCTTACTCTGTAAACAAAGCTATTAAAGCTATAATACTATTATAAATGCGAAAGTAACACTTGTTTGTGCGAAACAAATAAGTAATAATAATAATATCCTGGGAAATTTATCTCACGCAGCCATCTGATACCAAATTAAGCTTGTACCGAGCTTGTACTATGAATACCAGACAACTGATATACTACATATACTATTTTTCTTTTGTAAATAAGTACTTATATAGATAATTACACCCAGACTCAGGACAAACAGACATGTTCATGCACATTAATATCTGTCCTGGGTGGTAATTCAATCCACAACCTTCGGCGTGAAAGGCAAGCATCCACCAACCATGCCAACCGGCTCGTCAAGTAAATAAATAAGTCGTCAAACTAATAAGTAACATCTATCGAATATACGAATGTGCACAAAACTCACAAGATAGTTGTTTGACTTTTTTTTAGTAATATACACACTCTTCTCTTTCTAAAACGCAGGCAAAACTGTAGGCAAAACCTCAGGCGATTACTAGTATAAGCTAAATATACATAAAATAGAACCGATTTCTTCTCGACTCAGTCCCTACGGATATTCCGAGGTAGCGCAATAATCGATAAATGATCCCATGGCGCAGTTTAATGTCTCCTTAAAGGGCTATTATTAAATCCATTCAATTTATAATATAGGTTAAGACATTAATAAGGCTTATATATAGCACCAAACTGCTATAATTTAAAATTAAAAATAAATAGATTTTCGTTTGTTTGTTTTAGAACAAGGTTGACTAGTGGTTTAAAAATTTGGTACTTGGTCTATTTAAGGTCATTGCTAGGGCAAGCGCCATTGATGTGATTAAGGGCCCTTTTTACGTGGTGAAATTCGCATGGATACCCTCTACCCTAGATGATGATGATAAAGGGTTATGTTGGACTCCGACTAAAACCACCACGTTCACTCTCGAAGTTACGGGTACACTTGCGTATTCATCCGCGACTCCTCCAGCGGTTGTTCATTCAAAGAACCCTTTATTGGAGCGGTGAGCAGTAATAGTCTGTTAATGTCCCATTGCTGGGCCTAGGCCTCCTCTCTCTTTTGAGGAGAAGGCTTGGAGCTTATTCCACCACGCTGCTCAAATGCGGGTTGGATAAACTCCTATTTTATTTAATTTTATTTTTGGCAACATGCTTGTTGGAATTGGCACGCTTTCATCCCATGGGGCCCCTTTTTTTCGGGCAGTAAGCTCCCCTTTTTTCAATGCTCGAAAGTATTCTTAATTGAGGTAAGAAAATGGCGTTATTGCGCCGATTGCACCCTACTCTCCTACGCCTTATCGGTACTTCCAGAGAATCGCCCTGCCTGTCCTTTTCTACCATTTCTTTTTGCGCGATTACGGTCTCACAGGTTAGCATAGCTTTCCAAGACTTTTAACTGCCATGTATGGACCTCACCACGGCTTGAATGAATGATCTATGCGATAGGTTTCCACCGATTAATTGATACTATGACCAACCTTTGCCGTGGCTCTTCCCATGCTGGAAATTACTTTAGCGTGTGTAATGCTGTGTACTTATTTGCTTTGCAGGTGTGAATAATTGGGGTTAGGTTCCTCCCAGCCATTTTCCACAAATATCTTCCAAAGTACCCGTGCCCGGAGAGCATTTGCATCAGGCGAATTTTCAACGGTTGTCGCTGTTGTTGTTGTTGTGATTAAGAGCTCTATCTTATAAGAACACCATGGCCACGCCACAGTTTTCACCAACAACAAATTGTGTTCATTTGTATGGTGGGCGCAACCATTAACATATATAGATCTGTTTCTCGCTTAGTAGCTTAAGGCACCACGATAGCGCAACCATGGCGTTCTAATAAGATAGGGTCCTAATATGTGCTTATATTGTCATTTCATCTTCAAAGCTTGCAGAGCATGTGTCGGAAAAAATACACATGTATATCATGTTTATCTCCATCTTGGAGTAGCGTGGTGGATACGCTTTGAAGCTCTTCTGTAGCAGAAGATTTTAAACTAGCGGTGAAATAATAACTAGTTCTCACTTATGTTTATTTTCCCTTCAATTTAATATCAGTTTCAATTGGAATTGATCAAAGAACAAACCATTGAGATTTTCCTCAACCGATTAATGACATTTTCAATCATCGACTATGAACATAGCTCGCTTCATAATCAAGCACGGCTGAATTTGGGCTAGTATAAACTTACAGATTACATTTAGGCACACGCGATGCTTTGTTATTATCTCTGAACACGCATACTAGAAAATTATAGCAAAGTTTTTTGGGTGTATTTATTATGAAAAGTGTCTGCGATGTGATGAAAAAATATAACGTTATCTCTTTTTTTTATTTTGTTTAATAATTTAAAGTATTTTTAGTTATGTAAAATGATAATTAATAAATATGCTACATAAATAGCATATTTATTTTGTAAGGCTTTGTAATATAGGTACATCTGGCTAGATACTGGTTATTTTTATCTATCTTAACATCAATACTTAGTTGCGTTTCATTTTAAAGGGCGAGTGAGCCAGTGGAAATGGCTCAGGCACAACACGCGCAAGGGCAAACCACCATAGTTCCTAAGGTTGGTGGTGCATTGGCGATGTAATTAATGTTTAAGATTTCTTACAGCGCCATTGTTTATGGGCGGTGGTAACAACTTAATATCAAGTTGCCCATTTGCCCGTCCGCCTACCTATAACATAAAAAAAAACGAAGGTGAATAACACTCGGTTAATTTTAAGCACAAATTATGCACAATATGTTAAAGATGTTCACTCGGGCGACTATGACATCTCAGAAAAAATAATCTGACTTATGTCCTATTTTGCAAAAATAATTTGTTTACTGTTTTTTTTCCTCTTATTTCTTATAGTTCAGTTCAATACCATAAAATTAATAACAGACCTTAATCCTTACTAATCTAAATGTGAAAGTGAGTTTGTTTGTAAAGTTTTAACTTCTTAACTACCCAACCGATTATGATGAAATTTTCCAAACACGTTCTCAGAAGTACAGGAAATGAAATATAGTACCTAAAACCTCCCCCATAACCTTCTAACCCCTAACGCGGGTGCGAAGCCGCGGGCAAGAACCAGTTTTTACATAATTTGATATTCATTATAAAAAATTACGGAAGCGTATAAATTTAATTGATACAAGTATTATAAAGTGATAAAGCCAAAAGAAAAATTTAGATTTTTACTAACTTTTGAAGACTCAGCCGTTCTGTTGAACAAAATGAACGGCACCTTTTGTTCGGGTCGCTCAGATAAAACCCGTATTTCGTCGGAGACTTTCGAGTGATTTTTGTGGAATATTACTACTATTTCGTATCGTATTTTGAAATACAAAAAAAACTATTTTAAAAGTAAATTTCTTTCTCGAACCTTCTTTTTTAGTAAGTTAAAACCATAAACACTAATATAGGTCACATTAAGTTTCTATTTTTGTGATAGTGATAACAGTAAAAGCATATGAGTCCCACTGCTGGGTTAAGGCCTCCTCTCTTTTTTTGAAGAGGTTTGCAGCTTATTCCACCACGCTACTCCAATGCGGGTTGGTGGAATACACATGTGGCAGAATTCCAGTGAAATTTAACACATGAAAGTTTCCTCGCAATGTTTTCTTTCGCCGTCAAGCACGAGATGAATTATATATATATATAACTCACGATCATCGGTTAAGATTCACTCGTTCTAACCACTGATAATGATTGATATCGGTGGTTGTGATCGATAAATCATAATGATTAAGACTCGATGTTTTATATACATAATGAGTGCTACTATAGAAAAGATGGAGCTTCTTGTCGTAAATATGTCCGAATTATTATCATCAGAAAAATGTAGAGTAGAATACTTATTTTATAGTACAGAAGTGTGTGCAAAATGTCTTTAATAGATGAAACCAGACTGATAAGGCACTTACATCAGATAACAGTAGCCTTATTCCATGTAAGTTGTGTGTGGTTGTGTGTGTGTGTATGTGAATAAAAACAAAAATATATATTTTTTGTTTAAAGTAGGGCAGTGTGTTATACTATATACATAATTAAATCAGTTAGGGCCAATAGCACAAGAGCGGCAGTATAATGCGAGACAAATCGCGCTATTTATGGCTATTGGCTTGATGACAAGATCGCTAACCTTCGTGACAATGTGTCACCGGCAAAAACGATATAACGTCCGATTCAGGTCGGCTATCTATCACGAGTATAGCGCGCACTCTGCGCTATAACAGTAATGTATGATTATTTATTTAGTGATCTTTAATTGTGACAAAGATTGGTTATTTCGATTTCAAGTAGAAAAGAGACAAACATATTTTTTTTTGTTTGGAAATTTATAAATCGGGTTTATTTATTGACAGTTTGAAAATTCAAGAGAAAAAAAAGATTAACAATTGATTTTCTGTCTGGTTCTTTCCGGTAGAATTCACATTCCGAAACGGCGGTACGAACGACGTATGAACGGTGGCGCCACTTGACGATAAGTACTTGTAAAAGTCTATTTGAATAAAAAAAATTTTTGTTTTTGAGTATAATTTCCAAGTATTTGTTATTTACTTGACTTTATTGGGTGTTTAGTAATGATGAGTTACATCATAAATAGTTCAAACGAGGCGTGAAGAGGCATCTTGCGGGCCGGCAAGGCGAAGGCGGCTAGTGCAGATCGTTTTTCCCGTCTGTACTGGCCGTCGTCGCGTTTGGACTCTACTACCACTTACCATCAGGTGGAGTAGAGTCATTTGCCCTCCCGGCGAATATAAAAAAAATAAAATAAAATAAATAACCCGTGCAGTCGTATACATTGTGAACTGAAGTTCCTTATCACTCTTTCACACCCTGCAGTTGGCGAATGAGGCCGAAAAAAGTATAAGATATTGAACGACACGAAAATTTTGTTATAGCATGCGTGTTTCTGCATTTACAAGTGCGTCAATATATAAGTATAGTAAGTGTTATACTATATACTTGCGAAACCCGCGCTTCACCAGCGTGAATTCTTTTTGTGCCGCAAATCTTTTAAAATCTGCTATTGTAAAACATGAAACGCCTAATCGAAATATACATTTAAATTATATATTACGTACCAGCGACAGTCTAATAAAATAATGGTTGCTTTTGATTTGGTAACTAATAGCCATATTAAAATATAATTATATGACGAGCCGGTTGGCGTGGTTGGTGTATGCTTGCCTTTCACGACGAAAGTTGTGGGTTCGATTCCCACCCAGGTGTATATTTGTGTGCATGAATATGTTTTTTTGTCCTGAGTCTAAGTGTAATTATGTATGTAAGTATGTATTTACAAAAGAAAAATAGTATATGTAGTATATCAGTTGTCTGGTTTCCATAGTACAAGCTTAATTTGGGATCAGATGGCCGTGTGTGAAAAATGTCCCAGCATATAAAAAATAAATAAATATATATATATATATATATTAAAATAAAAAGGCAGTTATTTTGAAATCACAGACATACACTTAAAATGTATTTATTTGTATAGATAATATTAGTTATTACCATTACTTCATTTATTGTTTTCTTTTCATTTAATTACTTTCAGACGTTGTTAATTATGACTATTATTTAAAACATACTATATGTATATAGCTTAAGAAACTTCACGCCATCCAGACGAGCCACGACTTCTTTATTTTTTTTATTTAAATAGCTCTCAATGGTATCGCTTCTGCTTCGCTAAAATGTTCACATGTGTCCGATCGTTATGGAAACGTGAATAGCCATGGATAATAACAAATCGTTTTCGTACGCGATGGAAATATTAAGATCTCTTCATTGCATTCAATCGTTAATAATTAGCTTTCCTCTATGTTTATATAAGCGTTATTAAATACGCGTCGATTAAATAAATGTATGAGCTTATTTATTTTATATTCATATAAAACATTATTTAGGCTTATTGTTAAACTTCTATGGTTACAATACGATTAAAAAATCAAGTATAAACTTGAGTGCAACGTTCTATATGTAACGTTAAATGTGAAACGTTTCTGACACAGTGTTTTTCATTTTTTAACCTTCAAAATATGAAGTTCTCGATTTGTATATATTTGTCGTGTAAAGTATTTTGTTTTGTTTATAAATAAATTTTGATAGTTGTATTTGCCTTGGGTTCATTATAAATCCAAGGTCATGCATAAATTTCATTTTCATCAGATTTTTAATAGATTTCATTGAGAAGTGTGCGCAAGCCACTTTATTTTAAACTATACTGGTGGTAGGGCTTTGTGCAAGCTCGTCTGGGTAGGTACCACCCACTCATCAGATATTCTACCGCAAAACAGTAGTACTTGGTATTGTTGTGTTCCGGTTTGAAGGGTGAGTGAGCCAGTGTATTTACAGGCACAAGGGACATAAAATCTTAGTTCCCAAGGTTGGTGGCGCATTGGATATGTGGTTGACATTTCTTACAAAGCCAATGTCTAAGGGCGTTGGTGACCACTTTCCATCAGGTGGTCCATATGCTCGTCCGCCTTCCTATTCTATAAAAAAAACTCTTATTTCCTTTAGGCATTGGCATTTAAATGTTTGTAAAAAAACATAATGCTAATGTCAAGAAGGTTATAAAAGACGTAATTGTTATGCTTCTTTCACTAAATACACTGGTTCGCTCACCCCACCATATAATGTAATAAAAAATAGTAACATTGATTTTTTGTACTAAAAATAATTTTAAGTAAATAATTTAGCTTAAGTTAAGTCACTCAGGTATTAGTGGACACTGCTTAAATTTATTTTTTAATAGCCAAGTTCATGTTTGGTAGTAATAATTAACTAGCTAGCACTTTAGAATTTTTGTACCACTTTTATACAACTAATAAAAATGTCACATTTGTAATAAACTAGTTGCCTCCCGCGCTTCACCCTCTTGGGGGGGGTGCGAGGTACCCTAAGTCCTTTTAGGTTTAGTAGGTAAGACGTGAAAGGGATAATAAATTATTAAGTAATCTTACTATTGTATTTATAATATCAGTTAGGACTAATGTATTATATAGGTTCAAAAATCGGTGTCGTTTTGAAAAAAAACACGTTTGATATTAATAATCTTATTTGACTTTACTGGAAAATTGACTAAATATACGCATTATTCATTCTCATTGGCGACATTTACTCATTATTTGTGTATGACGTGACGTATTTAATATTTTGTACGACATTCTTAGAATTGTATTTCCATGAATATTCTTGCATATATTGTTGTACTTTATTACATTGGGTAATCACCTTAGATCCCGTGTTAGGCGGCATATTGAGTGTATAATAAACGGAATATGAATAAAAAGTGGTGCCTAAATACATCGCCTAATATACAAAATATTTAATTTGAAACAAAATAAAATAACCAAAAAAAAATGTCGTTGAGACACCCAGAAAAACGTTGTTTGAGGGACATTACGTATATAAAAAGAAAAATTAATAAATGAACGAATACTAATTAATTTTAGGTAATATGTAATTATATTTTAAAAATACTGTACTAATACACCTACATGCATTTAAACAAACTAATGCACACACAATCATAAGTGATTTGATGATTGAAGGCTTATTCTCTAAGGTCTAGCTCTCTTGAGACAAGGATCTAGAAAGTACTATGCGATACAGAGCTACATTCCAAAAAAACATAAAATAAGCTAGATATAACCAAATAACCCAAAGGACCCAATGAAATATATTATGAGCCTACATCGTCTATTTCTAAAATTACTATTTAATAATACAAAGAAATATTGAAACATATGAAAGAAAAAAAAAGAAATATTTCAAAAGCAATACATAGTTCCATTCAGTTATAAAAATAATGAAAATTTATAAAAGAAATGCCCCATACCCAGGAATCTATTACTCGAAAGCTATATTCGAATGGAATTTTCCATTCCATCGCAATATTTTCGTTCTATTCATTGTTGGAATCCAGACGGATGGAATTTCTGGAATACAAGCGACTTGTGTGGTGGATATTAAAGTCTTGCGATGAATAGAAATGTTCGTTGGGACATACTTTTTATTCTGAATAATACATATTATATTGAATACAATATGAGGCTATGTTGGATTGGACGTTGTTTACATTTCGGAAACATTTTCTTCTTCAATGGTACGCTTATATACTTCGCCGCCTTCTGATCCAAATCCTTATTGAATATAGGACTGTTACCGCTCAAGAAGCATTATTCACAATTAATTATATAAAAAACTACCATCTTATTGGAAAATAAACGTCAAGACCTGAAAAGAACTGGTAAAAGATTATATGATGATGTGTGTATAATAAGAAAATATGAATTAGTCTGAAGAAATTAAGGTTACAGACATATATCCAGTTTTTTTTTTATAGAATAGGAAGGCGGACGAGCATATGGGCCACCTGATGGTCAGTGGTGATCAAAGCCCATAGACATTGTAAGAAATGTTAACCATCGCTTTCATCACCAATGCGCCACCAACTTCGGAAATTAAGATGTTATGTCCCTCGTGCCTGTAATTATACTGGCTCACTCACCCTTCAAACCGGAACACAACAATACCAAGTATTGCTGTTTTGCGGTACAATATCTGATTATTGGTTGGTACGTACCCAGACAAGCTTGCACAACGCTATACCTCCAGTGAGTTATGATAAATGCGCATATATGTAAAAAAGTATAGACTTGATTGATTAATTGATGATTTCCAAATCAAAGTTTATATTTATTCAAAGCATTACACTCAATGACTGTCAAAAATCTATCAACAATTCTAAAAAACGCCAGAGAAGTACCGAAATACATAGGCTTTTTTATCTAACTATGTAATCATTAAATTTTTTATGTGAAACGGTCAAGAGACGATCATTTTATTCCCAAGGTCTATCGTCTTTCCGAACATTAGTACAGTTACCTTTAGCACGCAGACGTATAAAACATATGTCCTTACTATTATCATAACTGCGAAAGTTTGTTTGTTTATTTATTTGTTACGCTTTTACATCTATACTAAACAATCATGATTTTTTCATAAAATTTATCAGAAGTACAGAAAACGAGATAAGCCGAGATGGCCCAGTGGTAAGAACATGTGAATCTTAACCGATGATCGTGGGTTCAAACCCGGGCAAGCACCACTGAATTTTCATGTGCTTAATTTGTGATTATAATTCATCTCGTGCTTTACGGTGAAGGAAAACATCGTGAGGAAACCTGCATGTGTCAAATTTCACTGAAATTCTGCCACATGTGTATTCCACCAACCCGCATTGGAGCAGCGTGGTGGAATAAGCTCCAAACCTTCTCCTCAAAAAGAGGAGAGGAGGCCTTTAGCCCAGCAGTGGGACATTCACAGGCTGTTACGGTACAGAAAACGACACAGGATATCTAACAAATCCGCGCCCACCCCGATGCCAGTATAGCCGCTGGCGGAGACCAGTCGTTTAATATAAATACCTCCCACAAAAGCAATACATGAGATAATCCTCGTTGAGGGATATTATATATGTGATTGTGTTAATAACAAGTAGAAGAAACGTAATATATTAAATCCTAAATTTTATAGTCTTTTGATGGCGTAAATATTTGGTGTCACTTCTTCTTTCATTGTCTGTGTCTATGGATGTTTGGTGAACATGCACAAGCATTCTGATACCATGAAGATCTTGTTTGCTTGTTTTTAAATTTATTTCGTGTGCATCTTTCGTTTATTGACTAATAAAATGTGTAAAATTTAATATAAATCAATTTAAAACGACGACAAAAACCTTAACAACTTATATGTTCCAAATGAACAACGAAATTAACTTTTTTGAGGAAAGATAAGTTAGTCGATGAGAGTATTTTTTTTTTATTTAAAACTTAAGTCAGCTTAGTAAATGGGCCACATATGATATGAGTGATCACTATAACTTACAGATTAGCTCTTAAAAGAATGTTTATAATTTCTTGGAATTTAAGAAGTTCTATCTCTTAATTTTTAGGATGATTTTTTTGCAACGTTATATATGTAACGTTTGAGTGAAATATTCCTAACGCAAAAATGTTTCAGTATGAGCACATGGTGCTATAAAATTGTTATTACAAATTAACTTTAAAGAAAAAAATATCGATCCATTTATGATGTTTCGTAATTTTCTAAATGGGTTAAACTTTAATTTGTATACAAATTGTACCACGAACGTTATTGTTTATACCATGATAAATATAGCACTAATAATGGTTTGGGGTTAAGGAGTATTTTATTTTTAGGTCAAGATATTTTAATTTCGAATAAAATTGTTTGAATATTTAAATAAAAAAAATATTGAAGATAACGTGAATCAAACTTAAGTACTGGTGGTTAGTGGTAGTGGTTTATTGGTGGTAGGTTTTTGCAAGCTCGTCTGGGTAGGTACCACTCACTCATTAGACATTCTACCGCAAAATAAAAGTACTTAGTATTGTTGTGCTCCGGTTTGAAGGATGAGTGAGCCAGTGTAATTACAGGCACAACGGACATAACATCTTAGTTCCCCATGTTGGTGGCGCATTGGCGATGTAAGCGATGGTTAACATTTCTTACAATGCCAATGTCTATGGGCGTTGGTGACCACTTACCATCAGGTGGCCCATATGCTGGTTCCTACCTATAAAAAAAGGAGGCTCTTGGAGTAATTCAATGTAACTCTACTACGAGTTTGGAGTGTATATTCTAACGAGAAGAACTTTTAAGAAACTCAGTAAATTTATAGATATAATGACCGAAGATTACAGGCCCAAACACCACTGTGTACTTGCTCATATCTAATAAATAGTTTGGTAAATTTGATAGAATGTTAAAACGTGGCGGAATAGGCTCCAAACCTTATCCACAAGAGAAGTCTTATAAATACTTTTGGTTTTACTTTTAGAGATAGATTTTTATATATAACTAACGAAAACTAAGATTTTTTTTACTAATTGAACGACCAGACCAACCGGGGCGAAAATATTTAATGTGATTATAAGAAACTATAGGTGTAGGTTGTACATCTTGTACAACACGTGCCTTCACTTCCAGATGAAAAACAAAAACAACTTGAACCGAAACAACAGAAAATTTAAACCAAAGTCATACGCAAAATTCGGGAACGATTTGATTATTTGAGGAAAAAAATCCATATCTATCACCCACAAGCTTCCAAATCAAAGTGTTAAAAGTTAACAACACTCAAAATATCTTGATTATATATATAGATTTGGTTGATGTCATTTATTTACGAAGAGTTGATATCTCGTGACAGGTGCAGAGAAATGTGGACGAAAAGTTTGGAATAGTTCTGATTCAGCCGTAAATAATTTTTAGATGATTAATGATGATAGGTATATCCAATTAGTTTACACGTGGACGACTATTATTTAACTCACTGACACTAATGCTTTTAATATTTGTTGTTATTTTGAATTGTTTTTTTTTTCATTTTAATTATTTTCATAATTTGCTTCGGGTTTTAAAGAATCAATTAGTTCTATATTATAGTATGTTATCAGTTGATAATGATTTGAAACAAAAAATGATTTAAGAAACAAATTTTGTTAAATTTATGAATTATGTTTTAATCTTTATACACAGTATTAATTCCACATAATTCGTTTAACAAATGATGACCGGACAAATATTAATTTTACAAAAAACAAAAATTTTTGGAACATAGATTTTCTATAAAACTAAATCATGTAAAAGTATAAACTGTCATGTTTTATCAACTATTAGGGATCAATTATAATTGATACTTTGGGTATAATACTGATCGACAACAAAGAGTAAGCTACAGCTGAATGGTATACGAGTCAGGGCTGTTATCTGTCACCGTCAAATCAAGCGTGATAAGCTTCCAAGGTAAAATAAGAACAGTGGAAAAAATGGGTTTCATAAATATGCATTAACAGCTCCAATAATAATTTCAAATCTTGGAAAAAAATAACTACTAAATTTCTCGCCGGTTCTGAAGTAGAATCTACATTCCGAACCGGTGGCAACATTTATATAATCCTGTAAAATGACAATTCAAAACTCATTGTTAAAGCCTTCTTAAATAAAGTATATTTTTGTTAAAATAAAGTCATTTTAAAAACGTAATACAAAATATAGACTTAAAAAAAATGAAGTAGAAACAAAGTGACAAGCAAGTCTGCAATAAACTATTATAATATGTTAAATAATATTAAGCCTTATCTCATATGAATTAAAGTCTTATATCACTTAAAGCAAACTTCATTCTTTTGCTACCCATTATTAGTGATGCATGTCTAATTAACCATTGTTTAAACTTATTTCCATTGTATGTCAGTCTGTCACAGTACTAAGGGAGTGATGTATTTAAACTGCAACATTGATTGCTAATATAAAAGTAAACTAACTACTCGTCTAGCTTCGTACAGGTAGAATAACAGTCTAACACGTTTATATCGTAATGCATCTAACTTATTTGGTTCACGCTGCATCCTGTAAGGCTTGTCAGTAAAGTCAGAAAAAATCATGCTGAGGCAAGTTTTTTTCCAAATCTTCAAGAATTATCTGAAATATGTTTCAGCTAGTTTATCTGAGTAATTTTGGTGCAAAGTATATAATATATATAATGCCGTTTTATGATTCCATTCAATTAAGAGTTTTACACTTGCAAACTTAACTAATAAGCTAGTATGAATTGGTCGGTTCCAATAGTATTTCCTTCATAGGTTCTGAGGATGATCCATCTTTTATCGCGTGGCCCGTCCGTTCCCATTTCAGACTTGATAGTTTTTTCCACGGGAATAGTTAACAGCTGATGAAATTTTCTGAGCAAATTCGCAATCGCAATGCGATTCAATCTTGCAGTCGGTAGCACAATCGTTTCATTGCTTTTACTTCCTGTATTTTCTTTTATTGTTGAAGATTTTCATATGTTATAGTTATTAGAACACAGTCATGGTCGAATGAGTGCAAATAATGAAAGAAAAAGGAAGAGTTTAATTAAAACTCAATTTGAGAGTTTAAATTTTTTGTCAATCTAAATAGGCGGGAAATTATTTGTGTCAGAAAATTTAATGTGCTGTTTGAGCAAATGTCAATACCTCAATATTTGATCCGAGATCGCTAAGTGAATCTTAACCGAAGGTTACGGATTCATCCATCAGTCGTCACTGAATTTTCATGTGTTTCACTTGTGTAAAATTCATTTCTTACTCGAAAATCGTCGGTTGTATGTATCAAATGGAATTCTGTCTCATGGGTATCCGCATTGGTTCAACGTGCTAAAATCAGATCTAACCTTCCCCCCGAGATGAAAGGAGATTTAAACCTAGCAATATAGTATTTGTTATTGTATTTTAAATAAAAAAAAATATATCAAATAAAAGTACAGCTGTTTTTATTTCAAGTTATGTTGCCATTATAAAAACAAACATTTCTTTTCTCAATTTTGCAAAAAATAGAACGATTGACTTAGATTTAAATATATTTTACACTGATTAATTATCAACGATTAAAATAAAAAAAATATGTCATATCTACGTTGATACCACAGTTGCTACATTTCCAAAGAATATTTATATAAAAAAACTAAAAAAAGCGTATCTTAAGATATGTGTGTGTCATTTTTATTTACAGTATATAATAACACAAACATTTTCCAACGCCTACTTCATCGTACGAGCTCACACACTAATGAAAGACGCCACATTATATTCGTTAGTTTTCTAAAAATCGGCGCGCGCGCACGTTGGCAGTTATAAATCATGTCGCTTTCCCAATTATGTTAAGCTGGATGAAAATGTTTTACACACTGTGTGGTTAAATTAAAAAAAAAGTGTATTTTCGTGTTATTTTTTACAAGCGTCTCTGTCATTTTTAAAAATATTTAGACAAAGTCTTGAAGTTGGAAATACGATTTATGCATTAAATACGAATTAATTAACGAAACAAATATTATAGAACCTTCAGTTATGAGATATATGGTACGAGTATCATACATCATAATCATTTGACTTGCTCGTTAGCACAGTTGGCAATGACACTTTAGTGTTTCGGGTTAAATTCTCCCCCCGAGTCTGGGTGTATTATTTTTGAAAATATGTATATCCATCAGCTGTTGCCTATATAGCAGGCATCTTTTCTTTATAGAATAGGAAGGTGAACGAGCACATGGGCCACCTGATGGTAAGTGGTCACCAACGCTCACATTGACATTGTAAGAAATGTTAACCATCGCTTACATCACCAATGCACCACAAAAATTGGGAACTAAGATGTTATGTCCCTTGTGCCTGTAATTACACTGGCTCAGTCAGCCTTCAAACCAGAACACAACAATAACGGTAGAATATCTGATGAGTACCTACCCAGAAGCTCGCACAAAGCTCTACCACCAGTTGCCTATCTTAAGAACAGACAATCATGTGTAAAAATATATATGTATTATTATTTTTAATTATTGAGACATTTATTGTTTTTTTTTTCATATGTCCGGGATGGCAAATGACTCTACTCCACCTGGTGGTAAGTGGTAGTAGAGTCCAAACGCGACGACGGCCAGTACAGTCGGGAAGAATGTCCTGTACTAGCCGTCACCGCCTTGCCGGCCCGCAAGATGCCTCTTCACGCCTCGTTTGAAGGAACCCGGGTTGTAAGAGGAGGGGAACACGTGAGCTGGTAAGGAATTCCATTTTTTGGTAGTGCGATAAAGAAAGGAGTTGCCAAATTTCTTTCTGCGCGATGGAATTGATGTCACAGTTAGGCGGTGACATCGAGAACCAGCTCGTGTGGACTTAAGAAGGAAGGGGGAAGCAGGAATTAGAGAGAATAATTCCTCAGAGCACTCGCCGTGATACAGTCGATAGAAAGCGCTCAGTGCTGCTATCTCGCGACGCAATTGTAAAGGTTCAAGGGTGTTTGTGACCTTTACGTCGCCAATAATGCGTACTGCACGTCGCTGCAACCGGTCCAAGGCCTCCAGTAGGTACTTAGCGGAGCCATCCCAAAGGTGCGAGCAATATTCAACGCAAGACCGTACCTGTGTTTTGTATAACAGTCACAGTTGTTGTGGCGTGAAAAAACGCCGCACCTTGTTCAGAACTCCGAGTGAAGTTGAAGAGTGAAGCTGTTTTTATAATAGCCTCGATGTAATCCCTTGGACTAAGGTCGCAGCGAACGTCAATCCCCAGCATGGCGATTTTGCTTTGTATCATCAGCGGTGTGCCACAGAGGGAGGGATGAGGGTAAAATGGTGACTTTTTCGCTGTGAGAGTGCATACCTGTGTTTTCTTGGCATTAAACTCAACAAGATTATCAGAACCCCATTTGGCGATGAGCTCTAACGTCCTATCGAGTTCAATGACAAGATTCTCCCGCCTCTCCTCAGTTTCCGCCCGCCCAGCCACTGCGCGTCGGTGGTATCCACCATGCACTGTACTATCATCTGCATAGCAATGTATGTTCCCAAGGGAGAGCATATCATTGATATGCAAAAGAAAGAGTGTGGGAGATAGCACAGATCCCTGGGGGACCCCAGCATTCACTACATAGAATTGTGAAGCGCAATCATCTACTAAAACACGAAGGCTACGCTTGTGTAGGAAGCTGGCAATCCAGGTGCATAGCTGAGCAGGCAAACCATATGATAAATATTGTATACAATATTCACACAATATTGTATACAATATTTATATCACTACGTATTATAAAACGAAGTCTCCCGGCGCGTCTCTCTATCTGAACGCGATCATTATTATTATAATAAGACCGAGCTGGGCCAGTGGCTAAGACACGTGAACTGAAGATTATGGTCTTAATGCTGAATCAGTATCATTTATATTTCATCTCGTTCTCGACGGTCAAACACACTGTGAAGCCTGAATGTGTCGAATAAAAATCTGTCACGTGCTTATCCACCAACCAGTATTGGAGCAGCGTGGTAAAATAAGCTCGGAACCGTTTTTTGGAGATTTACAGTGTGTTTCTTTAAAATAAAACCAACAAGCAGCGTGCAGTACGATGGCGTGCTTTGTTCATAACAAAGTATCGCTAAGTAATCCTGTTCGCGCAAAGCCATGTTTCTATTTCATATTACATTTTCCGGTTTTTTCGTGTCATTTATAATTTGGTTTTTCCATGAACATAATCGTACCATGTAATTGCGCCATTAGCCAGCACTACTACTACAGAGCAATACTTACTATATATATTTTTCCCTTCTAGTATAAATATAATTAAAGGTTAATAGGTGAACTTACTACTATAAACGAAGTTTTAAGTTTGATACAAAGCTGATAAGAAGTTGATCAGGTTTTTTTTTTTGTGCCAAGAAATTCTCAGTAGTAATAAAACGCCCCCCTGGATTGAATACAGATTGCACCTGCGCTTGCGCATAAACTGTAATACTATGATAACTCCTTTCCTCTTATACAGTTGACTAGTCCTTGATATTGGCTTGGTTACTTAAATGTTCTACTGTAAAAACTGTATGAAAAATTGTAGTGTAATGAAAATCTATTGAATATATTACACTCATTTCACCTTCTTAATATATTTTTTTTATATTTGCCTGGACTCTACTCCACCTGATGGTAAGTGGTAGTAGAGTCCAAACGCGAAGACGGCCAGTACAGTCGGGTAGAATGTTCTGCACCTGCCGCCCCCGCCCTGCCGGCCCGCAAGATGCCTCTTCACGCCTCGTTTGAAGGAACCGGGGTCGTAAGAGGAGGGGAGGGGCGAAATGAATCTAATACATAATAATTTATAATGTAATACTAATATGATCTTTGTATATTAACAGATTTATTTTGAATTTGTGCCTATACTATCCATAAAAAAACGACTCGAGGGTGCATTGCGAATACATTCAATTCGATCGTTACAAATATTTACTAAATACCTTACTAATTTATTCGTATAATCGTTATGTTTATTGTCAAAGTAAATTAATATAACGGTTTAAGATTCTGAAGGATGACCAGCCTCCTGTTATTCATTCTACTCTAGTGAACTTCGTCCATAAGACGAAAATTATATCATAGCTCGATATGTGTCAAATGCATTATAATATGGATAAAATACTTTCGTTAGAATTTAGAATTAAATAAATAATATAATTTAATATGTCCTAATATAATATTTCGCTTAAAATCGTTGCCTGATTTCAAATTCATTTGTGGATTAGACAAATTTATAAGGTATTATTTATTATTATGATTTTTGGACTCAAAGTGTTAGGTGCTGAGTTTATAAGACTTCTGTTTACGCCCGGAGTAATTTAAGATCCAAATAATCATGGATATAAAACTAAGCCTCCCAATCTCCAATCGTTAACAGAGCTTTAGCATTTATATGTAAGCTAACGAAGCCACGTTATGAGCCAAATGTTTTTTATATAAACGCTAGTTGGGCGAGCAGCTCACACCCGAAGGCGAATAGTACAGCAATAGACATAGACACTGTAAGAAATATTAACAATCCCTTACATAATTCGGGCCGGTTGGCGTGGTTGGTAGATACTTGCTTTATACGCCGAAGGTTGTGGGTTCGAGTCCCACCCAGGTCAGACATTTGTGTGCATGGACATGTCTGTTTGTCCTGAGTCTGGGTGTAATTATCTATATAAGTATGTATTTTCAAAATAAAAGTAGTATATGTAGTATATCAGTTGCCTGGTTTTCATATGTACTATGCTCTCCTTAGTTTGTGAATAATGTCATAGGATATTATATTATATAAGGATATTATTATTATTATTAAAATAATGAATGGCGATGGGTGCATTTTCCAGCATAAAATATAACACATTATAAGTTATTTCCTATTTTCCGATATAAAATATTAATTAATGCACTGAATATTTTTAATAAAATAATATGAATTCTTGTTGATTTAATATAGTTTACGAATAAATAAATGTTCTTGTAACTCAAGTGTGGCGTTGCGTTCATTGCAGATAAATATTATGAACCTCGATAAACCTTTAATTTTATAAAAAAATTACAGTTCTTTCCAGGAAAGTAATGAAAACAAAATATTTTCATTGATCAAACATAATTTGTTTAAAAATATGAAAATTAACAAATACGAATAATATTCACAAATAAATATTAATGCAAAAATATTATTACTATCAAAGCCGCACTAGACTATCACAGAAATCTTTGAAAAGCTTATTTATATAAATATAAGGTAAGCTTATAAAAAAGTTTTGTAGATAAAAGTAAGTACAATTTCATAGCTGTCTCAAGTTTTTACCTTTACCGAGATACGAAGAATTTTATTGATACAAAATATAAGGAATCGTAAAAAATATATGAATATCTTAGCAATTACGGTACGTTGGTACGTTGGTCACCAACGCTCATAGATATTGGTGCCGTAAGAAATATTAACCATGCCATATGCCAATGCACCACCAACCTTGGGAACCAACACACTCTTTGGACCGAAACACAACAATACTGTCTGGTGATACCACTTTCTGAAATTAAAGGCCCTTTTTTTGGTGAGTTTCGAGTTTGTTCTTACAGAATAACCGAGCTAGAATAGAGTATATTATTTTAAAAGCTAGACAGCTGACAAGCTGACTTGATGTTTGGCTGGCACTTTTGTTCATAATACTTTAACGTTGTAAATGATATGAATTTGGCAGAATCATAGTTGCCTGAGCGCAGTAACTAAATAAAAAAAAACTGAAATCAAGCACGTCAAATATTGACGTACTTTGTTTTTTACTTTGTTAACATGACCTTATATATTACACTAGCTCACTCATCTTTCAAAAAAGCAATGTATTATAATTTTTCTCATTCGCAATTTGACAGCCGCACAAAACAATATATTTATATCGTTTGTATTTTTTATTATCATGTTTTTTTAGATAATTATCTACTGTTGTTTTATAATAACTCATATCATTAATAATAATTTCAAAATTTGGAACCGATTTTTTTCTTGTCATCGTCTCCATTATATTTGACGCTGGCAGAATACTTTGTGGTCAACTAGCGTGACACACGCCAGATAAAAAAACATAACGCTACATTTTTTTTGTAATTTTTAATATATTCTCTAGGAATTCCCTTAGCAATAAATTATACTTTTGATCTAGACTCAATGGCTTAAATATATTAATCTTTAAACTTAAGTTTATTCACTAAATATATATAATTAGCATTCGCCGCGTATTAAATAAAGATATAAAGACAAGATATAAGTTAATAGATATAAAGACGGTTAGAATTTTATTTACTTTAATGACATCTAGTGAGAATAATTATAACTGATCCCGTTTTTCTAAAACATAATATAACTATTATTATTCAAGAAATTTCATATCGCATCTACAATTCCATAAAAATAACTGGATGACTAACTATGTATAAATAGCGGGAAATATTCATTATACAAGAAATAGATGGGGCTCGTGGACGGATGCCATACATTTTATGTCATTTGTAATAAACTGTGACGGTTTCTTGAATTATTAATAAGAATATTTTTTTAACTCATCTCAGTGGGATGAAATATAAAAGAAAATTAAAGTAACTAAGATCCTCTTGAGAGGAAGTTTTATAGATTATTTTATCACGAAGCCTTAATGTGGATTTGTTTTAAACCTGCTATGTTTGTTAAATATTTACTTGTTCTAGAAATAGTGCTATCTCATCTCTCACAAATAAATATAATCATCTATATATGTATCTAAGAGGAGAACAAACATATTGACAAAGTTAAGTTGGATCGCGAGATTTATTTCTGTAATACGAAGTTAATATGGAGGTAAGTTACTCGTCTTTTTACATTCAAGATTTATTAGCGCGTTGGTATATCTATAGACTTCAGAAATATGTTTATATATGCTGGTAGAGCCTTATGTAATATACAACTCAATATGTATTTTACCGCCAAAACAATAATCATTTGTATTGATGTTTTCCGGTTTGAAGGGTCAGTGAAATTACAAGCATTGAAGGATCAGAAAATTGAGGATGTTTATACTTTTTGAAGTATCAATAATTTTTAACCACTTACCATCGGGTGGCACAATCGAATAAAAAAACTGTTCTAAATTCTGTCAATAATAACAAAAAAAATGTATTAATTGCATTAAATTATATTGAAATATCTTTAAATTTGTTTATCTATACGTATATATTAAGTGATGTTTATGTGTCGGTTGCCAGAGCAAAAATAACGATTTTTTAAATTTTGTCAGTCCATCTGTTTGTTGGATGTAATCTTCAAAATCTTTTATGTAAATAATGACATTATTATAGGTATATTCTAAGGTACCGATCAGTCGCATAAAACCACATGTTGATAGAGTAGCTACCACCAGTTCATCACGAATGTCACCACCAAATAATATTTAATATTATGAGTGTGTGCCAGTGTGATTACTGGTACAATATAACATATCAGTTCCCAAGGTTGATTGCAATGACAATTTAGGAGATGGATAATATTTCGTACAGTACCAATGTCACCATCTTACCACTTACCATCAGGTGGGGGTAAAAACCCGCTTGACGCTAGCCTATAATATACACCGTCGAGCCGTCGTCAACAGCTAATGCATACTAAACCAACACATTGTGTATTTATACCAAACTGACACGCGACAGTCGACTCGTTGTTGGTCTGGACAGCGTCCAAAAACCAAAAATAACTATTCAATATTCAATGGCAAATAAAAATTGATATTTATGAATTAGTACGATCTTTTTTCTCTTTTTAATTTATGGCCTTTTTTTTAGTGGATCATCGACATATAATTAAAATTGTTTGGAAATTAAAAAAATACTTCTTTCAATTGGATAGCCATAACCAAAACAAGGCCAAGCAAATCAGCTTACATACAATACAATGAATAAATTAAAAGCTCATTTTTTTAAATATAATAACGATTAAATGCTTAGATTTAGTATTTGATAATTTTTATATAAGATTTAAAAAAAATATATAGTATGATATGATTGAGGAAAAACGTGTAACTACCAAGTTTCTAGTCGATTCTTTTCTTTTATAATATTTAAAAATATAGTGTCGATAAATAAAATACTATTGTTATTCTAAATAATCTTGGCCTACATGTAGTAAGTAATTATCTCATACCTGTCTGTACCTTATATTAGCAATTAAAAAGTAATTCAAGCCTTAAAGATTTTATCATGGTTACTATAAAAGTTAATAACAATAATAATATCCTGGGACATTATTCACACACGGCCATCTGATCCCAAGCTAAGTCGAGCGTGCATTATGGAAACCAGACAGCTGATACGCTATATATTCTACTACTTTTACTACTACTTTTGTAAATATATAGTTATATAGATATGTAAAACTACTGCCTCGTTGGTCCAGTGGCTTGATGTAAGGCCGCAGATCCGGAGGTCCTGGGTTCAATTCCCAGGTCGGGCCAATAAAAAAGTTATTGGGTTTTTCTGTCAGAAAATTCTCAGTAGCAACCCGGAGTCTGGAAGTTGGAAGTCTGAACACTCCCGTGCCTCGGAAAGCACGTAAAGCCGTTGGTCCTGCGCCTGAACTCTTTCCAGTCGTGTCGGGTTGCCGTCCCATCGGATTATGAGAGTTAAGGAATATAGAGTGCACCTGTGTTTGCGCACACACTTGTACACTATAATATCTCCTGCGTAGTTGGCTAATGTCTCTTGAGATTGGCCGCCGTGGCCGAAATCGGTCTGGAGGACATTATTATTATTATTATATCTATATATAAATGATTATGGGTGAAATTATCTAATATCACCCATACTCAGGACAAATAGACATGTTCATGCACACAAATGATTGTCCTGGGTGGGAATCGAACCCACAACCCTTGGGCGTGAAAGGCCATCTACCAACCGCGCCAATCGGCCCGTCAAAAATTAATAATGTGATAAAACTATTAATATATATCCGTGACCTTGAATGACACAGACCTAAGCGAAACTGGCTCTGACGCTACGGAAGAGATGAATGCTAGATTCAAAGATAAGGTAGGTCAAGTGCTCTTCTAATTTAATA